>NC_139954.1:48580983-48629490 GCF_963454915.1 Gymnoscopelus microlampas | reverse complement strand
TGGTGACTTCAGAGAATGGTAGAGGGAGGGAGAGAGAGAGAGGGGGAGGAGCACACAGAACACACACACACACACACACACACACACACACACACACACACACACACACACACACACACACACACACACACACACACACACACACACGCTAGGTAGAACTGCACTTACAGATGCACAGCAGCCATATTATCACTTCCTTCACAGGTGTTACCAATGATACTAATGAAGGCTCTGTTCCGTTTAGTGTAGCACAGTGGTCCTCAGATCTTTCAATTTCCACGACCCCCAGATCTCTGAGAGTTCTTGTACTTAATTACTTTTTTAATTATTATTTGATTATTGATTATTATATTTATTTGATTATTATTACAAAACAAACAGTAAGAAAATAGCCGATCTACAAGCTCACAATGCATCACATTTGATGCATTGTGAGCTTGTAGATCTGCTATTTTCAAAAGATTTGTATACATTTGAAAACTTGAATTGGGACATTTTGTATAATTAGTACTTTTACTTTTGGTATTTTAAGTACATTTTGATGCAAATGCTTTTATACTTTTACTCAAGTACATTTTGAATTCTGGACTTTTAATTGTAACTGAGTATTCTACATTGCAGTATTGGAAAATAATTCGCCCATGCATGTGGCCCGCAACACGGGGGGGGGGGGGGGGGGGGGGGGGGTTGGATACCTAAATACATTTATGTAGAGTGTACATGGAAAAACAAGAGAGCAGAAAAAATGTGTGATATGTTTTCTTTTATTTTCCTGAAGCGATTATTTTACAATGGTCTCAATTGTTCAGAAATAATGTTTGTTCATGAGCTGCTCCAGCCGGCTCCATCCACTGCAATGTAAGTGGATGGCACCCGTGGTGAGTGTCACGTCATATATCTAGAGAACGGACGGACTATGTCCTTTCCTTTCAAAACCGTCCTTGCAATTGTTCAGGAACGTGCAATCTGCCATCTTTAATATATACCATTGGACACGTTGGAACTCAAACGCTATTGCTTGAGACCAGACATGTGACCAGGGAACCGGAAAACAATCCCCAAAGAATGCTATTGGTTGGGTAGCTTGTCAATCAAGAGCGGGGGGGGGGGGGGGGGGGGGGGGGCAGGGAGTGAATGCTATTGGTTGTGTAGGTTGACAATCAAATCATCCCACCCCTCCTGGAGCATAGCCTACTTTATCGTCAAATTTAGAATAAATGGGACCATAATTTACCCAAACGCATATCATGATGATTGAAAGGAGACTTTAAACTAACGACTGGGAGCATATAGTATTTATGACAATTTTTATAAGAAAATCGAGTCTAGGCCATTTATATGAACTGTCTCTCTTCCGTATTGGCCTCATTGTAAATATGTCGGGCTGGCCCCTTGCCCTGGCCTGGACCCACATTTTAGACCCACTGGTGTAGCAGAGTGTTTCCAGTGAGTCAACATGCACAATACCAGCACCCTGGCTCTGTTTGACCAGAATGGAACAGAGCCTTCTATAGTATCATGGTGACACCTGTGAATGTCTTCACAATATGGCTGCTGTGCATAGAGCCTATTGTCAAGTGACACAGGTTTTAAAATCCTGTTTCTTCCACTGGGTGAAAAGCAATGATTTTGGGAGGGTATCCCTCAGGCATACCCCTGATACTTAAGGGAGTATGTGTGTGTATGCTGCCCTCATTCATTAATGTACCACCTCCCACATACCTCCCACATATTCAGGTGTATGTACCATTTCTGAGACCTTCATTTGCATTTACCCCCTGTGGTGTCGGCCAGCAAGGACCTCACACACCCACCCCTCTCACCCTTCCACCCCAACCACTTCTGAGCATGTGCAGAAAACTACATTGGATTGGAAGCTGTGGCTTATAACCCCACCCACCCACCCCACATTCTGCATGCTAATTCTTGTATAAACCCCCTAGTTTATACCCCCCCCCCCCCCCCCCCCCCCCCTCAGTGGGAAGGGTGGTTTATAGCCCCCCCCCCCCCCCCCCCCCAGGGGCTGTGGCTTGTCCACCCCCCCCCCCCCCACCCCCAGTGGGAAGGGTGGTTTATAGTCCCCCCCCCACTACCTGCACTAATTTTTATATATATATATATATATATATATATATATATATATATATATATATATCCACACGCACAAACAATATAGAAAAACACATAGGCAGAACTCATGTAATTATGTTTATTGATCAAGAAAAATACATTTATACAAAACAATGGAACAGGAGCACACAGATAAGGTAAACTGATTCAACGAAAAGTATTTTGTTCCAGGGACCCCAGAAGCAAAGATTTGAGTTAAAAATGTTCACTCTAAAAAATATATATTCAAATATTCTGAATCAGAATCAGGTTTATTGTCACATCACAGGTTTAATTAAAAAAAGTGGGTGAAATTTGTGTCTATATACTCACACTAGTACCTGAGATAAGATATGTGCATGAACATAGCAGCAATGTATACTGTGCATGATATACTTATGGACGTTAGTTAAGGTGCTTGGAAAAAAAAGTCAAAAGTCAGTGCGTTATACACAGGATTACGGTGCAAAATGTCAGTGTGTGTCGACCGCATAATCCACATAGACTGACATATAGTCAGCAAACTAGTGCCATGAGGAAGAGCAAAGAAAAATAGCGGGAAAAGGAAAACAAAGTCACTTGTAGGCTACTCATGTAATCCACGGTAGGTGGGTCCAAGGAAGAGCTAAATCCAAGTCATGTGTCCCTGGTATAATCCACAGGAAGAAACCCCAGAAGCAAAGATTTTAGTTAAAATGTTCGCACTAAAAACATAGTCCTCAAGCTCTTTGTCGTCAAGCATTGGGTCCTGGAGAACACAGCGTTTGGTACAAGGTCCTGGAGATGATCTTGTGAACTTCTTCCTGCTGGAGGGCTGAAGATCCAAAATGGAAGTCCATCTTTGGAGTTGCTCTGTGCCCTCAAGCATTGGGTCCTGGAGAATGCAGCGTTTGGTATGAGGTTTTGGAGATGATCTCCTGAACTTTGGACTGCTGGAGGGCTGAAGATCCAAAATGGCAGTCCTTGAAGCCTTGAAGAAAAACAGAAGAAGAAAAAAAGAATTACAATTAAACCACAAAACCACTGAAACCGGAACACAACAATGTTAATACAATTACCACACTCTACCACACTACTGTGTGTGTGTCTGTGTGTGTGTGTGTGTGTGTGTGTGTGTGTGTGTGTGTGTGTGTGTGTGTGTGTGTGTGTGTGTGTGTGTGTGTGTGTATTGCCTGCTGACTGTCTGCTGAATCTTCTGCTGAAAACCAAGCCATTGTCCTTTGACTGTTGACATGCAAATTGCAATTTATTCTGGAGATTACCTGTTAAAACTCAGAAAGGTCCTCACACATGTACCGCTGGATGCCAACAACTGTAAAATATATAACAGCAATTACAACTCAGAAAACTTCAACTGAAACAGGAGTGCACAAAAAAAAAAGTTAAATGAAGAGTGTGGGTGTGTAGTACCTTATAAAACTTCCTCGTCAACAGTGAGGAAATCAATGGAATTCTCCCTGCAAATATCATTTTAGGGGTTAGTGGGATGAAGCAATGCTTTGCCATTGTATTCAATATAGCCACAGTAAAGACAAACTACAAAGCAATCCAACTTTAGTTACTAAAATGTATAAAGTCTGTGTATTTTACTATACTGCATTATGCTGACAAATTAAATCATGGCATATGAATTGACTAGCTACTTGACTAGGCCACATGTTTTAAAACAATCTGAACTCATACAGGTAAAGGAACACTAGCCTACAACTGATCAAACAGACTGTAGAGAACTGATCAAAGTAAATACAATAAACAGTATAACCTACTAATGATTTGCAATTAGATAAAATAGCAGCTTACCATTTACAAAGCTAGTCCGAAAACACCAACAGGCCAGCAGTACATGGTGGAGAAGAATGAATTCACCCAACCGCCCAAACAGTTCGAATGTTTGAAAACTCTGTTTGGACACATCTGATTGGATAGACACAAAGGTTCCCCTCCCCACCATTTGAATGTGCATGTTAAATGTTGGCAGTCAGAGAGAGAGAGAGAGAGAGAGAGAGAGAGAGAGAGATTGGAAATAAACAATTTACTTAGTTTAGTTAGTTTTAACAAGTTAAACGTTACTATGTAGAGGTACTAATGCTTTGCACTAAACAACAAGCACAAAAAAAGAACTGACATTTTATACTTAAGTAAAAGTATCAATAGTGTACTGTAGAAATGCTCTTACTTGTTACAAGAAAAGTCCATTACATTTTGTTCTTTTGAGCATTACTGGGCCTAGACTAGAAAACAAACTAAATACTTTATTAACCACATGACTGGTGGTAACCTGTATTTTTGGCAGTGATGGCAGAAGTTCTCAGATATTTTACTTAAATAAAAGTAGCAATACCACAATATAAAAATACCCAAAAAAATATAAAAATAATAAAACAAGTAAAAGGCCTGTGTTCAAAATGTTAGTAAAAGTTAAAAAAAAGGAATTGGCATCAAAATATACTTAAAGTACCAAAAGTGAAAGTATTCAAATGTTTGAAAATGGCAGATCTACAAGCTTGTAGATTGGCTATTTTCAAATAGCCTATGTATAAAGTAGGGCTAAAGTGGTTAATATGGTGATAGAGGTGGAGCTCCTATTGTCTGAGAGACCTGAGACAATAGGGCCACTGAACCCATCAACACCTTTCATGCAAATGTTGTGCCTGCATGTAAATCTCTACCCCCCAAAATACACACGAAAACACACATAAAGTAAGCCTTGTTTGTGATATAATTTTAACCATTTAATGACCCTTAAACGTACTTGGTAAAAGTACAAAAGTATTGGTATCAAAATGTGTTTCAGTACTAAAATGTTTGAAAATAGCCGATCTACAAGCTCACAACGCGACGCGTTGTGAGCTTGTAGATCGGCTAATAGCCTAGGTATAAAATAAGGCTAAAGTGGTTAATGTATGTTTTATAATGTAATAATTTATATCTGCAAAGTAACTAGTAGCTAAAGTTTTCAAATAATTGTAGTGGAGTAAAAGTACAATATTTGCCCCAAGACTGCACTCTGATCTCTGTGTGTGTGTGTGTGTGTGTGTGTGTGTGTGTGTGTGTGTGTGTGTGTGTGTGTGTGTGTGTGTGTGTGTGTGTGTGTGTGTGTGTGTGTGTGTGTGTGTGTGTCATGCTTTATTCGTATGTCCTTTCTGTAAACTAACACTGCTCACCTATGCAAGACCTAAGAACACATTTTTTTTTAAATATTTGTATTAGCTTTTCCTTGAATGTCACAATGCAACTTTGGTTCACTGTTTCTCTCTCTCTCTCTCTCTCTCTCTCTCTCTCTCTCTCTCTCTCTCTCTCTCTCTCTCTCTCTCTCTCTCTCTCTCTCTCTCTCTCTCTCTCTCTCTCTCTCTCTCTCTCTCTCTCTCTCTCTCTCTCTCTGAGCCCCCCCCACGCTGAACCCCACACCTCCCATTGTTTGAACAAACCTCTAATTTACATATGTAAGGGAGATTCCCTAGCAGAGAAAAGAGAGACGCATATCCAGGTATCTTAAAGGCATTTTAAGGTAAACAGTCCTCTCCCGCATTCATTGAAATACTCCCACCAATCATTTATGTTTGGTGGGTGTATGCCTTGCCCACGTATCCAGGTATATCACCTTTTTCACCCAGTGTTCCAGCTCAGAAACATTGCTAAAATGGAGTCCTCCTATTGATCATTGCAGACCTTTAAACAGGGCCTGCGATGTTGTCCTCACTATGTGGTGGCAACATGCACACATTAAAAAAGAGTGAAATACACAGAGAATAAAAATAAATCTACAGTATGCGATACTGGTATCGGTACAACTCTACTCCTACCCCAGGGTTCCCCAATAAACGGATTTCCGCGCGACGTCATCACAGAGCAGAATGCGCAATCTGCGCATGCTCGGGGGAAACGAATTGTTGCACCGTTCACTCTGTTGTTATGTTCGGGAGTTAGCCATAATTCTGCTATTATAGGCATAATAGGCATAATGCTGCTATTATATACAAACAGATCCAACTTCCAACAAATCATTTTTATTGAGTAAACAAGGTAAGGCAAACTGCATAATTTAATCTACTTTCATTAAACCCGGTGAAGATCATTTCTTTTATGAATGGACATTTGACCAGAGCTGCTGCGGGTAATGGCGCCCTCTATAGGCTTACCCCTCCTCTGCACGGTCATATCCTCTCAATGTTTACAAACATGAAACCCGTCTATAGGCGGCCCACGGGCCATTTGCGGCCCACGAGGGGCAACTGTCCGGCCGCGACGACTCCTGTCTTAAAAAAAACAATTGATTGGGGGGCATGGTGGCGCAAGAAGGTCCTGGGTTTGATTCCCGCTGGGGACGCTGTGGGCGCTGGGGGCGTGTCTTCTCCTCCGCGTCATCAGCGCCCATACCCTAAGTGGGGTTGACGAAAGGGCCTACTCTGTGTGGAGTTCACATGTTCTCCCTGTGTCTCCCAGGGTAGTTAATACCCTCACAAAAACATGTAGTAATCCTGGTCACTATACTGCCTCCCCCATGACAGCCGGGGCGCCTGATGGAGGGGAAGGGAACTGGTTGGAATAACGTGTTCCTTCCACTCGCTACGTCCTACCAGGGAAACTCTTTAATAATATCTGTATTACTGTTCAAGCAGACTAACAAACACATCTATGGCAAGCCGTTTTAACATTTAATCGCTAGACTGGATGTGTATAGTAGATATCTATAATTCAGTTCTTCCTAGTGTAGTGCCCCTGAGGAATAATAATAATAATGTTCACTGTTGATATTATTATTTATTCTAAGTCATTTATTGTTTTCTTATTTTGAACATGTTATGTCAAAGTATCATTTTGAAACTGGCATATAGTGGGTATTTTGGATGGTGAGAAGACAATATTATGCACTGCTCCTTTAAGAAGACAAGAAACGGGGGGAGGGGTGTGTCGTTGTTGTGGCGGAAGAGAAGCCGGTAGAAGGAGACTGTGGGGAGAGCTTCAAGTGGAGCTGCATGCATGCTAATGTTATGAGAATAAGAGACTCAAGAGAAACTGTTCAATTGTTTTAGATAAGTGTTACTGGATAGTGAAAAGTACGTCGGGGGACGGAGAGAAGAACGTCGGTGGAGAAACAGTGAACCAGCTACTAGTTTCAATCTGTGTTGGCTACGTTTTAGCCTAGCTGTTATATGTTTAGATGAACATTTGAAGAAACACAGTTTAACAGTGCCTTTTGACTCGCAACAGAGTCTGCGAGTTTTGTTCTTTTAAGTCATGTGAACGTGAGTTTAAGAGACCTCGTTTTACCGCGATTTTGCGACTGAAAAGCTGGTTCACTGCGTGCAGGAGAACACACACACGCGCACGGTGCACGCGCACACGCACGTGCCTGCAGGCAGAGGAGAAGGACGTCTGACCTGGGCTGTGTGTTTCTGCTGGGGAATTACGTTTTCCCATCCCTACAGACAGAGACTGTGAGTAAGGAAATGACAATCTTTGTGGATTAAGGTGAAACCAACAGAGCTCCAACATATGCACCAACGATGGTACCTTAGACTTTGAGAACTAAAACCCCGGGTATTTTTCTTTTCTTTTCTTTCTGATATTTTTGGTTAACTGTTTTGTTTGCTTAAGAGAGTTGGGTCATTGGTGAATAAAATACCCACCCTACTTCAAGTGCTGAGTACATGTGGTCCTTGATTGTGTGTATTAATGATGGTCAAATTATTGTCTATCTATTTCATTAGAGTTAAGTTATAGTTCCCTGAGTGTGTTCAGGGTGGGGGCTCACAAGCTAAAATGTGTATCCTACTATAGTTCCTCCATCAGTTACTGTGAATGAGCCAGGTGGATGGGAGGGCTACACGTGGGGGCTCGTCCGGGATCGGTTTATTTGCATAATTTAAAACTAAAAAAGAAAAGAAAAAAAAAAAAAAGAGGAAAGGAATCTGGTCAGTTTGTAAGAATAACCATTGTACTCTGATACTGTTTTTGTTTCATGGTGTTTGCCTGTTAAGTGAATACAAAATGGAGGCAAGTCAGATACTGTCCTGGTGCGATGAGAAATCACTTGATGTTAAACATGCATTGATACTCACTGAGGTGGATGTTGGGGTATCTGATGAGGACATTTACAAGGTTTTGGATGCTGTCAAAGTGTTGGGTCGTACTAAAATAAAGGGGCGTTGTTTAGACACAACAAGTAAAACACAGCTCATTTTAGTTGAGGCCGCACGTGATTTGACACAAATCAAGCTACCCGAGCAGGTAGCTGCAGATGAGTTAGGTCCCTGGCCCATCCATGTTGTAGAACCCCAGTCAGTGCCCGGCCCCACTGAGGAAGAAGAGTTTCAGTCAAAACTGATGGCATTTCTGACAAATGAAGGAAAGACCTTAGATGAGGTTAAGGGTCTGTTCACTCCCACTACCCCCATGCCCAATGCCCTTGATTTGAACACCCAGTTAGTGAATGCAATATCCTCTCTTGTTCAAAAGTGTCAAGTTTCCCCTGCAGAGATACAGAGCTACCGCAAGCTGCGGTTGTTCTCTGGCATGAAGCCTACTCCGAATGGAGAAGAAGAATACGAGGTCTGGGCTGAGCAGACCACTCATATGCTTGAGGAGTGGCAGTGTTCTGACACTGTGAAGAAACAGAGAGTAGCCGAGAGCCTCAAAGGACCAGCTGCAGATATCATTAGGTTCTTGAGAGTCAGTAATCCCAATGTGACTGCCAATGATTATTTCAAAGCCCTTGAAAATGCATTTGGGACAACTGAGAGTGCCTCTGATCTCGTGGTGAGATTACGCAATACAGTCCAATTTGAAGGGGAGAAGCTGTCAGAATATCTGCTAAGATTGGACAAACTGCTGCACGCTGTGTACCATTGTTACGACCCTTTAGGTCTAGTCTAAGGATCGCAACATAATGACGGAAACCACAGCACTTGAATGAATTAAATTGTATTTATTACTCACAACCGGCAGGAATATGGAGTAACACTGAATACAATGAATGAATGGTGAAACTTGGAACAAGATAACAACATAAATGAATACTACAAAATATGAGAATGAATAAATAAACAAAGGAATGAAACAAAGAACAAAGCAGGCTAACCAATAACAAATGACAAACTAAACAAAACAGAACAGAACAGAAGCCTCCTCACGAGGAGCTCTAAGGCACCATAGTCATTGGTAGTTCATAGAATAGGTGGTGGGGGAAAGGAGGGACAGAGTCTCCGCTCACACTAGTAAGTGCTGGATGTTTCCCCCACAAGTGTCAGATACGAATGAGCCTTTGTAGGAGTTCTGCAGCCGGTCTGTCAGTCGTAACCATGGAAACGAAGCGAGCAGGCCAATCCGTGGGGGTGATCACTCCCCACGTGCCGATCCGTCGTCAAGCCACGCCCCCATGCCACAGGACGACTGAGATTGTCAATGAGTGATAGCAGCCAACGCCCAGGCCAGCGCCCTCACTCATTCTGTTGTAACTCTTAGGCCTACTATATAGGATATAGAAACAAACATAACAGAACCAATAACAAATAATAACCTAATAATAATACTAATAATAATACAAACGGCCCCCTGGCCGTAACACCCCCCATCCTAGAGAGAACTTCCTCCCCCAGAGGTTTTCTCTAGCATGGGTTTACACTTTAACCCTAAGGTTTACTTTACACACGTGAGAGGGCATCAGCCAACACATTATCGACGCCTTTTTTATGGCGAATCTCAATATTGAAATCTTGCACCAGTAACGACCACCTCATGAGCCTCTGATTCGAATTTTGCATTTGTTTCAAAAAAACCAATGGATTGTGATCCGTATAAACAAGAACAGGTAAAGGGCTTGAGCCGACATACACTTCAAAGAATTGTAATGCTAGCAGTAAGGCCAGAGCCTCCTTTTCCACAGTACTGTAATTGCCTTGTGGCGCATTGAATTTTTTCGAATAGTAGCAGATGGGATGATCGATACCTTGTGCGTCCTCCTGCAGTAACACCGCACCGGCTCCGCCTGCGCTGGCATCCACCTCAAGTTTGAATGGCTGGTCGAAGTTTGGGGCTGCCAGCACAGGGGTACTGCAGAGGAGCGCCTTGCAGGATTCAAAAGAAAGTTGACAAGCAGGTGACCACACAAATGGTTTTTTAACACTGGTCAGGTCAGTTAACGGCACAACTATCGCAGCAAAATTTTTGCAAAAGCCGCGATAATAACCGGCCATTCCGAGAAATCTGCGGAGCTCACGCCTCGTTTTGGGCGCCGGATACTCAAGTATTGCTTGAATTTTTGCATTTACTGCGCGGACCTGACCTTGACCTACCTGCCTGCCAAGATATGTAACCGTAGCACACCCGAACTCGCACTTGGCCAAGTTCAATGTGAGGGTGGCCTCTGTCAACCTCTCAAAAATCAAATTTAAAATGTGAATATGCTCAGACCAAGTCTCTGAAAACGCAACAACATCATCCAAATACACTTCACAGTTCTCTATCCCGTTAAGAACAGTGTGCATTAACCTTTGGAATGTGGCGGGTGCATTTCGAAGCCCGAATGGCATTACAGTGTACTGATAAAAACCATCGGGTGTCACAAAAGCAGAAATATCAGACGCACGCCGGCTCAAAGGGACTTGCCAATAGCCTTTGAGTAAATCAAGTTTAGTAACAAATTTAGCAGAACCAACCCTGTCCACACAATCCTCCATGCGAGGCAGCGGGTAGGAATCGGCCTTTGTCACATTATTAACTTTTCTGAAATCAGTGCAAAAACGCTGGCTACCATCAGATTTAGGCACAAGCAAACATGGTGAACTCCACGCACTAGAGCTGGGCACAGCCAGTCTGTTCTCTAACAGATAATTAATCTCTTTCTTAAAAAGAGCACGTTTAGTAGGATTAACCCTGTATGCATGTTGTTTGATTGGGGGGTTATCACCTACATCTACGTCGTGAGAAAGGACATTCGTGCGGGAGGGAGTGTCTGAAAACAGAACGGGATTATCCTTAATTAAAGAAATAATATCTGCTTGTGCGCGTTCATCTAAATGGTGCAAAAAATTTGGCAAATTTGCCACCACGTCAGAGTTTTGCAAACGTAAACCAGAGGAGTTTTTTGCACGTAAGCCATCACTTTCGGGGGAATAAAGTGAGGGCGCAACGAATGCCACCGAGGCAACAACAGCGGGTGAGACTGGAGATGCGCTCTCGGCGCGATCACAGTATGACTTCAGCATATTCACATGACAGACCCTGGTCTTCTTTCTACGTTCTGGTGTTTTAACCACATAGTCTGTCTCACTAAGTTTTTCCTCTATCACATAAGGACCACAGAATTTTGCTTGAAAGGCAGAACTAGGGATTGGGAGGAGGACCAGAACTTTATCACCTACTCGAAAATCCCTCTTTACAGCCTTTCTGTCAAAATTCTCTTTCATCTGATCCTGAGATTCAGACAACGCACTGCGGGCTGTCTCTCGAGCTTTGTGCAGGCGCTCACGAAACTTGGAAACATAATCCAACACATTTGTGGCCGGACTAGCTGGGTCACACAACAGGCCATCTCTAAACGCATGGAGAGGACCACGCACACTGTGGCCGAAAACTAGTTCGGCAGGACTGAAGCCAAGCGACTCCTGCACACTCTCCCTAATAGCTAACATAAGAAAGGGCAAACCCTCATCCCACGCTTTTCCCGTCTCAGAACAGTACTTCTTCATCATCGACTTAAGCGTTTGATGAAAACGCTCAAGCGCGCCCTGGGACTGTGGATGGTAAGCACTGGACTGTCTGTGTTTGATAGAAAGAGAGGATATCACCTGCGCAAACACTTTGGAGGTGAAATTACTTCCTTGATCCGATTGAATTATTTTCGGTAGGCCGAAAATAGAAAAAAAATTAGTCAAAGCTTTAATCACCACTTTAGCCTTTAACGTGCGTAACGGGAACGCCTCCGGATAGCGAGTAGCCGCGCACATCACAGTCAATAAGTATTGGTGACCAGACTTTGTCTTAGGCAATGGGCCTACACAGTCTATGATAATATGTTCAAATGGTTCTTGAATGATTGGAATTGGTCTCAACGGAGCGGGAGGAATAACCTGGTTAGGTTTTCCTGTAACCTGGCACACATGACAGGAGCGACAAAAATCGGCCACCGCGGATTTCAATCCTGGCCAATAAAAATACCGAAGAATGCGATGATAAGTTTTTCGAACACCCAGATGCCCCGAAAAATTATCATGCGCCAAACTCAAAATTTGAGATCGAAAGGCCTGAGGTACAACAATTTGTTGCACCGAATTCCACTCCAAATTACCTACAACAGGCGGATACCACTTACGCACCAGAAGGCCGTCCTCCTCACTATATGGGCAGCTCGTGTCACCTGTACGAGCTGCAGCCCAACATATAGCGAGAGACGGATCATTCTGTTGCGCCAGCATGAATGATTCTCTGTTCACATCAAACACAAACTCGGCCTTAATGGGCAACAACCTATCACCCACCCTCTGCTTGGATTCGTGTGCAGGAACACTCAGTGGCTTTTCAGAAAATAAGAACGAATCGTTCAAACTTAACACATCATCAAATTTCCGTGCCTGCGCACGGGTCACCGCACAGGCAGGGAACACAGTGTGTGGTCCCCCACATACAGAATCAAAATGGTTTAAGTCAATCACCGGATTCTCAGTAACCTCTGGCGTCGGAAAAACCTTCTCCCCTGCCAGATCATTACCGAGAATTAAAGTAACACCGTTCACAGGTAAACAATCTCGTGTACCGACCTGCACAAAACCTGACACAAGAGGCGAGCGCAAAAAGATGTTATGCAGTGGCGCGCGTAACGAACTCATTTCTACCCCAAGCAACAGCGCATCAGAGCCACAAAAGGACCTATTTGAAAAGGGCAGAGCACTGCGTAAAATCAAAGACTGAGAAGCCCCCGTATCACGCAACATGACAATGGGGACCTGCTCATCTTCACTTTCAGACAGCGCAACTGTACCTTTTAAAAGGAATGGGCCAAAGCACTCGTCCGTCTCTGCCTGGACAGGCCCACCTGAACCAAGTGGAGACGGAGAAATAGAGCGCACAAAACCCACACCTTTTGATTTTTTAGGAGAATTGGAGCTCTGATTATCTTTGCGCTGCAGGAGCGTAGGGCACCGAGAAATGAGATGCCCCTTCTCATGGCAATAGAAGCACTCTCTAGCCTCCGAAGAGGCACGGCTACTATCGCCAGAGGGAGGCGGGCTTTTTGAGAACCTTCTCTTGTGATAATGTTTCCCAGGTTTTCCATTCGGGCCGCTTTCGCGCCGCCCTGATGGAAAAATTGGACGGTGAGACAACACAAATTCATCTGCACTAATTGCAGCCTTGGCGATAGTTTCAACTTTTCGCTCATTCAGGTACACTACAACTCTCTCTGGCAGACATGACTTAAACTCCTCTAACAAAATTAGCTCGCAGAGCTGGTCAAAATTGTATACTTTACTTGCTTTACGCCACTTTTGAAATTGCACACACTTCTCCTGTGCAAATTCAACGTGGGTTTGATTGGCAGTTTTTTCAGTAGTTCTAAATTTTTGGCGATATGCCTCAGGGACCAATTCATACGCCCGAAGAATTGTTGCCTTAACAATTTCATAATCCAAACTCTGGTCAATGGATAGACTAGTACAAACCTCCTGGGCCTTGCCCACTAATTTACACTGCACCAATAAGCTCCACATATTTCTGGGCCATTTCACAGTTGCTGCTATACGTTCAAATGCATGAAAATAGGAATCTATCTCCTTTTCCTTAAAGGGAGGCACTAAGTTAATATGCCTAGTGATATCAAATACAGGCTCAGCGCGCTCAGGGAGGGGACTGGATCCCGTCGCAGCTACAGGCTGAGAGGCAGGTGACCGGTCAGAGTCAAGCCTCACCCGCAGATGAAACAACTCGAGCTCCTTGCTCTGCCGCTGGAGGTTAACCTCCGCGGTTTGGAGCTCGAGCCGCTTCATCTGGAGCTCCACCTCTCGGAGGCGGAGGGCTACTCCTAGATCACCCATATCCCCCTCAGCTACTGGTTGTTTTTGCTCAGACATTTCAGGCGGTTCTGGTTCGGAATCAGAGTCTGAGCCATGGAGATCCGCACCCCCATGGCCTCCAGGGGCTGCCGAGAGAGTGTCTGGCTCCCCCCCAGCTACACCCCCAGATATACTCACCGCCGCTGCTTCTGACGATTCCAGGATGCCCCTCTCCTTTAGTCGCTGCGACACACTGGCCTGTATCTCGGCCTTTCGGGCCCCAGCCGAAATATTGATCTTGTAATCTTTTGCTATGGCCATCAGTTCTACTTTTGTGCACTGGCTTAAGTGTTCATCAGTGAGGACTTGTACTACTTCTACCTGACCAGAGGACATGATTATACCCCGAATAGTACAATATACTACCTGCCAATCTTTTTTTTAAAGCAAAATATACCTCTTTCACCCCGCAACCACCCTACTATTGCTACTTACTTTAACCAATAATGATTGCCTTAGCTTAATCAAAATAATTAATTAGCCTAACGGGAAAAAAAAAAACTTTTCTTTTTTTTTGTGTCTTTTTCACGCCAACCGAGAACCCAGTTTGTGTAATGGCCTGGATCCGACCCAAACCACCACACAAACTGGACTGGACGAGCCCCCAATTATGTTACGACCCTTTAGGTCTAGTCTAAGGATCGCAACATAATGACGGAAACCACAGCACTTGAATGAATTAAATTGTATTTATTACTCACAACCGGCAGGAATATGGAGTAACACTGAATACAATGAATGAATGGTGAAACTTGGAACAAGATAACAACATAAATGAATACTACAAAATATGAGAATGAATAAATAAACAAAGGAATGAAACAAAGAACAAAGCAGGCTAACCAATAACAAATGACAAACTAAACAAAACAGAACAGAACAGAAGCCTCCTCACGAGGAGCTCTAAGGCACCATAGTCATTGGTAGTTCATAGAATAGGTGGTGGGGGAAAGGAGGGACAGAGTCTCCGCTCACACTAGTAAGTGCTGGATGTTTCCCCCACAAGTGTCAGATACGAATGAGCCTTTGTAGGAGTTCTGCAGCCGGTCTGTCAGTCGTAACCATGGAAACGAAGCGAGCAGGCCAATCCGTGGGGGTGATCACTCCCCACGTGCCGATCCGTCGTCAAGCCACGCCCCCATGCCACAGGACGACTGAGATTGTCAATGAGTGATAGCAGCCAACGCCCAGGCCAGCGCCCTCACTCATTCTGTTGTAACTCTTAGGCCTACTATATAGGATATAGAAACAAACATAACAGAACCAATAACAAATAATAACCTAATAATAATACTAATAATAATACAAACGGCCCCCTGGCCGTAACAACCATAAAGGTGGAATTGCGCTGTCTGATATGAACCGACTTCGTATGGAGCAAATAGTGAGGGGTGCTTTGTCTAACAACCTGGTAGCTCTCCGTATCAGAATGACACATAAGCTTAGAACACCCCCTAGCTTTGCTGAATTGCTCCATGAAGTGAGAGAAGAGGAGGACATGATACTTGACAGACATGATGCTAAAAAGGGTGTCACTTCAGCCGCAGTGTTGCCCGTTGAATTAGCCCCTGCTACTGCTGTTTCAGCCTGTGCTGCATCTGCCACAGCTCCCACTACCATTAGTGCTCCCACTGAGAAGAGCAATGAAGTAGAGCTGCTGATGAAAGAAATACAAGGGCTGAAGAGTGAAATGGTCAACCTACGCTCTGCGACAGTAGCCATGTCAACAGCAGGTACAAAACCTCCCCGGCAGAGTTCTAATGAGTTTGGAGGGGGGAGCCCACAGACACAGCCTCAGGAGCCAATAAGAATGCTGAATCGTGCCAACATTTTCTGCTATAGGTGTGGGGAAGATGGCCACTTCCGGCGTGAATGCCAGAACCCCGAGAATCTGAGAAGAGTGAATCAACGCCTCCTGCAACAGAAACGACCATCGGGAAACTTCCATGGGGCACAGTAGAGGAACGCACTGTCGTCCCGGGAAGGATACGTTCCACAAAGTGTGATATGCTGAGAGAAACCAAGGCTGTTTTACCCAAAGGCTTAGTAGGCCCGAGTTCGGTTGTCTCTGTCCAAATTGAGGGCATCTATGCCAGAGCCTTGCTGGACAGCGGGTCTCAAGTTACTCTTCTATACCGCTCCTTCTATGACCAGTATCTGAAGCACCTGCCATTGATGCCCATAGAGGCTCTAGAAATATGGGGGCTTAGCTCAGAGCAATACCCCTATGATGGCTATCTCTGCCTGAAGTTGGAGTTTGGAAGGGATGTAGTTGGAGTAACCGAGATCGTGGAAACGCTTGTGCTTGTGTGTCCAGACCCTGCAATGAAGGGTGAAGTCTCTATTCTGGTGGGGACCAACACCTCTGTGGTAAGGAGACTAATGGAAGTCTGCAAGGAAAAAGAAGGAGACAATTTCCTGAGCACAATGCCAATTCATCCAATAATGAAAGGAGCCTATCGAGAGCTGCTCGAAGCTCCAGATGACCCGGCTGACATGAAGAGAGGCACTGTCTGGCTGGCAAAGGGAAACACATTGACATTACCCCCAGGGGGAGCCGCAAATGTTACCGGTATTCCAAAGTTTCCAGGAAACCTTGCCACTCAAGCAGTCCTGATAGATCATCTTGAAGGGGGCGAGTCTCCTGAAGAGCTACTGGTGATGCCTGAAATCAAGAAGTCTGCTTCTGCCCACTGCCATCGAGTCACAGTCACTGTGAGGAATGTGTCCACTCGTGAAGTGACTCTCAAGCGTGGCATGCCCATTGCTCACCTGTATCCAGTTGACGTCCTGGCGTCAGCCCCTGCAAAAATGGGAAAAGCCCCAGATGAACTGACACCCTCTGTTTTCAATTTTGGTGACTCTCCAGTGCCCAAAGAATGGAAGGAGAAGTTGATTCATAAGTTGATGGAGAGAAAGGACGTTTTCTCATGCAGTGAATTTGATGTTGGATGTGCAAAAAGTGCAGAACACACCATCCGAGTGACTGATGACAGACCTTTCAGAGAGCGTTCAAGACGTCTACCTCCTGGAGATGTGGAAGATGTTAGGAAGCATCTAGATGACCTCAAAAAGGCAGGAATCATTTCAGAGTCCAGAAGCCCTTACGCTTCACCCATTGTGGTGGTGCGCAAGAAGAATGGGACCATTCGCATGTGTGTGGACTACAGAACGCTGAACAGACGAACAGTGCCTGATCAATACACAGTTCCACGTATCGAAGATGCACTCACATGCTTGAGTGGGAGCAAATGGTTCAGTGTTCTCGATCTCAGAAGCGGCTACTATCAGATCCCCATGAGTGATGCTGATAAGGAGAAGACTGCTTTCATCTGCCCAGCTGGCTTTTATCAGTTTGAGAGGATGCCTCAAGGAATCTGTGGTGCGCCAGCCACTTTTCAGCGAGTCATGGAGAGAACTGTCGGAGACATGAATCTCCTGGAAGTGTTGGTCTACTTGGATGACCTCATTATTTTCGGCAGAACCCTCGAGGAACATCAGGAACGGCTTCTGAAGGTGCTGGATAGGCTCCAAGAGGAGGGGTTGAAGTTATCCCTGGATAAATGCCAGTTCTGTCGCACCTCTGTGAAATATGTTGGGCATATCATCTCTGCAGATGGAATTGCTACCGATCTCTCAAAAATAGATGCGGTGAAGTCCTGGCCACGCCCTAAGACCATCTCAGCCCTACGATCATTCCTTGGTTTCTGTGGTTTCTATCGTCGATTCGTGAAGGACTACGCCAGGGTTAGTCACCCCCTTAATCAGCTGTTGCAGGGCTGTATTACTGCTGGGAGGCCTAGGAAGAAGGCTGAAGAAAACGATAGCTCTCGAAAGTTCTACCACCCATCAGAACCATTCGGCTCCAGGTGGGACGAAGGTTGTGAGAATGCCTTTGAACGGTTAAAAATGACTCTCACAGAGGCCCCTGTCATGGCGTTTGCTGATCCAAACTTGCCGTATGTTCTCCATGTCGATGCCAGTAGAGAAGGTTTGGGTGGCGTGCTATATCAGAATCAAGGAGAGGGGTTACGACCTGTTGCATTTGTCAGCCGAAGTCTATCTCCTTCAGAGAAGAACTACCCAACCCATAAGCTGGAGTTCCTCGCGCTAAAGTGGGCAGTTGTTGACAAACTACATGACTACCTTTATGGAGTGAAGTTTGAAGTGCATACGGACAATAATCCGCTAACCTATGTGTTGACCACGGCCAAGTTAGACGCTGCAGGTCATCGTTGGCTGGCTGCGCTGTCCATATATGATTTCAGCTTGAAATACAGACCTGGCAAGCAGAATATTGATGCAGATGCCTTATCTCGTCGGCCTCATTCAAGTGTAACGGATGTTGAGTGGAAGACAGTCCCTGCTGAAAATGTCCAAGCCATGTGCCATACCACTCATGTTAACCTAAAACGTTCACGGCCACACAGGGCCATTGATCTGTTCGGCACTTCTCACAATGCTGTCCCAAAAGCCTACTCCCACTTAGCCTGTGTCAGCAGTCAGGAGTTACCAAAGTTGAGCTCAGCAGAGATTACCCGATTTCAGACAGAAGACCCATGTATTGGGGAAGTATGGAAAGCGGTTCATCAAAACGATATCAACAAAGCCATCAAAGAGAAGCATGCTGACATTCCTTTGTTGCTTAAGGAGTGGGAAAAGTTGAAATTTCAAGACACCATCCTCTATAGGTTTTCACATCCCCCTAACAAGCCAGTTCGTCGGCAACTGTTGCTCCCTCAGGAATTGAAGAAGACTGTGCTCAGGTCTTTGCACGATGACTCTGGCCATTTAGGGTTTGACAAGACCTATGGTCTGGTGCGAGAGAGATTCTATTGGCCTCGCATGAAGACTGAGATAGAGAGGTACTGTAAATCCTGTGCACGATGCATCAAGAGGAAGACACTGCCGAAACGGGCTGCTTGTTTGTCGCATCTGACCAGTGAAGGTCCCATGGATCTCATCTGCATGGACTTCTTGTCCATCGAACCAGACACCCGTAATGTCTGCAACGTACTAGTCATCACAGATCATTACACCAGATATGCGCAAGCCTTTCCCACGCCTGATCAAAAGGCTACTACGGTGGCGAAAGTGCTGTGGGAGAAGTACTTTGTTCACTATGGCCTACCCAAGAGGGTGCATTCTGATCAGGGAAGAGATTTTGAGAGCCGTCTCATTCATGAGCTCTTGAACATGTTGGGGGTAAAGAAATCGAGGACCACTCCATACCACCCTCAAGGCGATCCTCAGCCCGAGCGCTTCAACAGAACGCTGCTGGACATGCTTGGGACACTCGACCCTGTGAAGAAGAGCAAATGGAGCCAACACATAAGTCACTTAGTCCATGCATACAACTGCACACAAAATGAGTCTACGGGATATTCTCCCTATTTTCTAATGTTTGGACGTGAGGCCAGGATGCCCATAGACTTGTGTTTTGGAGTTTCAAGTGATGGATCATCAACAAAATCGTATATACGATATGTGAAACAAATGAGGCGTGAACTTCAAGCTGCCTACAAGTTGGCTGAGAGCATGGCTAATAAGAAGAATGATGGGAATAAACAACGATATGATCAGAAGGTTCGTTATGTTCCCCTTGCCCCCGGTGATAGGGTGCTGATAAGAAACCTGGGACTGCAGGGAAAGCACAAGATAGCTGATCGTTGGAACTCAACTGAGTATATCGTGGAGAGCCAGATGCCAGATATGCCGGTGTATAGACTCAAACCTGAGGGAGGTAATGGGCCTGTGAAAGTCCTCCATCGTAATCATCTCCTGCCTTTGGGACAGGAAGTAAGCTTGGAACCAGAGCATTTGCCAGAGTTGCCGAAGCCTAGAAGGAGAAGAAGTCCAAGGCATAAGGAAAAGAAAACAGAGTCCTGTTGTCTTCCCGAGGGCATAAGTTCTGACAAGGGAGATGATATTGAGTCTCATTCAGATGATGACAATGAGGAGATTGGTATGTGGTACGGCTACCCTACCCCAACACAAAGGGCAGATGTTGGCTCAGACGTAGAGGATCCTTCTGAACCAATCAGTTTGGACTTGGATGTGGAACTACCGGAAGTGGTTCTAGAAGTTGACACATCAGTGGAATGTATATCACTGACTGAAGAGACCCCGGACGACACTGTTGTTGAACTAGAAGATCCTGTGGAAGTTGACCAGAATCAAGAGATACAAGATACTCATGACAATGAAACCCGGCCTCATAGACAGAGGAGAGCCCCTAAAAGGTTGACATATGACTTACCTGGTGCCCCATCATCAGTTGTTGTTAAGACATACACAAATACTCTAGTGACAGGCCACAATAAGTTAGGTTTCCTACCTACCCTTCTTATCCCTGATGTTAGGTACATAAGCACATTTCAGAAAACAGAAAGGTTTGACAATTCAGGGTGATTTTTGTTTTGTTTTGTTTTATGGACAAAAAGTTTGAAATGCCACAGGCTAATTTTTCACGTTTGTCGTGAGGACACGACTGTTTTTTTGTGGGGGGAGAGTGTAGTGCCCCTGAGGAATAATAATAATAATGTTCACTGTTGATATTATTATTTATTCTAAGTCATTTATTGTTTTCTTATTTTGAACATGTTATGTCAAAGTATCATTTTGAAACTGGCATATAGTGGGTATTTTGGATGGTGAGAAGACAATATTATGCACTGCTCCTTTAAGAAGACAAGAAACGGGGGGAGGGGTGTGTCGTTGTTGTGGCGGAAGAGAAGCCGGTAGAAGGAGACTGTGGGGAGAGCTTCAAGTGGAGCTGCATGCATGCTAATGTTATGAGAATAAGAGACTCAAGAGAAACTGTTCAATTGTTTTAGATAAGTGTTACTGGATAGTGAAAAGTACGTCGGGGGACGGAGAGAAGAACGTCGGTGGAGAAACAGTGAACCAGCTACTAGTTTCAATCTGTGTTGGCTACGTTTTAGCCTAGCTGTTATATGTTTAGATGAACATTTGAAGAAACACAGTTTAACAGTGCCTTTTGACTCGCAACAGAGTCTGCGAGTTTTGTTCTTTTAAGTCATGTGAACGTGAGTTTAAGAGACCTCGTTTTACCGCGATTTTGCGACTGAAAAGCTGGTTCACTGCGTGCAGGAGAACACACACACGCGCACGGTGCACGCGCACACGCACGTGCCTGCAGGCAGAGGAGAAGGACGTCTGACCTGGGCTGTGTGTTTCTGCTGGGGAATTACGTTTTCCCATCCCTACAGACAGAGACTGTGAGTAAGGAAATGACAATCTTTGTGGATTAAGGTGAAACCAACAGAGCTCCAACATATGCACCAACGATGGTACCTTAGACTTTGAGAACTAAAACCCCGGGTATTTTTCTTTTCTTTTCTTTCTGATATTTTTGGTTAACTGTTTTGTTTGCTTAAGAGAGTTGGGTCATTGGTGAATAAAATACCCACCCTACTTCAAGTGCTGAGTACATGTGGTCCTTGATTGTGTGTATTAATGATGGTCAAATTATTGTCTATCTATTTCATTAGAGTTAAGTTATAGTTCCCTGAGTGTGTTCAGGGTGGGGGCTCACAAGCTAAAATGTGTATCCTACTATAGTTCCTCCATCAGTTACTGTGAATGAGCCAGGTGGATGGGAGGGCTACACTAGTCAAAACTAAAGTTTTGGATATCCATAATGACATTCCTCCTAGGAGGAACTGTCATTTGAGATATCCGAAACGTCATTCTTCCTAGGAGGAATGACGTCACTTTTCCCATTCATGTGTATTGGGCTTTTAGTTTTGGATATCAGTAACTACATTCTGGATATCTAAAACCAACATTCTGGATATATGCAATAGAATTCTTACTAGGAGGATCTACTCTTTCAGATATCTACAATGCAGTTCTTACTAGGACAAACTACCATTTTAGATATCCGAAATTAAAAAATCATTCCAGACCTCCGTAATTACATTTAGTATATCCATTAATTCATTGTTACTAGGACAAATGGAATTATGGATATCCACAATTCATATTATTACTAGTAAAAATGTAATTTCAGATATCTGCAATTAGTATTATGACTAGGAACAATACAAGTACAGATATACATACATATGTTATGGATATCTGGTGACAGGTAGATAAGACGCCATTTTAACATAAAAGGGTTGATTGACTATCTACAATTACATTTTAGATATCTCAAATAGCATTTCTCCTAGTAAAAACTGTATTCTTACTAGTCATAATGGTAATTAAATATATCCAAAAGACATTCTTACTAGTAGAAATTGTATTTCACGATATCTAAAGCTGTATTTGTCCTAGTCAAAATTAATCTTGAAATCCTTAAAAAAAAATAAGTAGCCGGTTTAACATTTAATAGCTAGACTGAATATGTATAATAGATATCTATAATTCAGTTCTTCCTAGTCAAAACTAACGTTTCGGATATCCATAATGACATTGAGATATCCGAAACGTCATTCTTCCTAGGAGGAATGACATCACTTTTCCCATTCATTTGTATTGGGCTTTGAGTTTCGGATATCCGTAATTGCATTCTGGATATCTAAAACCAACATTCTGGATATCTACAATTGAATTCTTACTAGGAGGATCTACTCTTTCAGATATCTACAATGCAGTTTTTACTAGGACAAACTACCATTTTAGATATCCGAAATTAAAAAATCGTTCCAGACCTCCATAATTACATTTTGTATATCCAAAATGTAATTAAATATAACCACAATTCATATTATGACTAGTACTAATCGAATTATGGATATCCACAACTGCAATTGTGCTAGGAACAATACAGTTCAATATATCTGTATTTATATTATCGATATCCGTAATTGTAATTCTTCCTATTCATAATGCAGTTTTAGATATCTATAACTGCAATATGATCGCTTTCCTTCCACCTGCAGAGGGCGCTGTTTTCCTTTTTTTTTATGGGTTCCCAAGATCGAATACTCATTGATGCTTCAGTATAATCCTATACGAGCAAATGACCACGCTGATTGTCAAATACATTTATTATGTTAATGTCGCCATTGTCTGAAATTAGTCCAATCCTCACCTTTGTTTAGGGTTACACATGTCCTCTCCATATCCAGATCACACTGGAGCCATGTTGGTTAATTATATCAATGTCAGTTGTTGCCTAGGTCAGTGGTTCTCAACATGAGGTCCGGGGACCAACAAGGGCCATTAAGGGGCTCCCCAGCAAATTGATAATTAAACATGCCAAAATATCATAAATTAACACAATTAGACAATTTAGCCTAGATTAGGAAAAAGGCTGTTCTGATCATACACTGTAAAAATTGAGGCTTTGGATCAAAGTAAAAAAATTGCTTCAACTTGTTACAAGTAAATATTTTACTTTTTCTCAACTTGAAAATTACCCTTCTCCAAAGCAAATATATCCACTTACTTTAAATTAAATAAGTTATCACAACCAATGAATATTTTTTATTATAAATAAATCATTTTTTTAAATTAAAGCAATGTACTCTTTTTACATTAATTAGTTTTTTCACTTTAGTTTAAGCTTATATCTTAAGTTACCGTAAGTTAAGAAACTCCTTCCAACCAATGAACATTTTTTATTTGAACCAAACCATAAATTCTCTTTGAATGAACCTGTATTTTCACTTTTATTTAAGCTTATATTTTAAGTAACTACAAAGCTAAATTATGTATAAAACAGTATTTTTTAAAGTATTTTTTTCACTATAACAAAACCTAATGCGTTTTTGTCAACCTGTTACAAGTAAACTAATTACTTTACTCCAAGTTGAAAATGACACTTGAAATTACGAAAGGGACACAAATTTATATTCAACATTTATTATGGCGTCTTCCTGAGAACAAATACCATGAATACAAAAATCGGTGCACGATATACATTCACTTCTGAGCCTGGAAAACCCCAAAAAATCTCAGATCCAAAAAAACAAAGTGCCACGAGCATGTGCACGATACATTCACTTCCGAGTCTGGCAAACCCAACAAATCTCCAATAAAACAACACTTGCACACAAAGACAGAGAGACTGAGAGAAAGTGAGGTAGAGGCAGAGAGACGGGGTGAGATGGAGAGAGGCAAAGAGATACAGAAATCTTTTGAGGCAAAAGTGCTTTGGTAAAATATTAGCCCTAAACATGGCAACAGTACATTTTCTAAGTGGCAAAGTCATACAGTGCTAGATTAAGACAATACAAAAATATTACACCAAAATCCACATGTCTGTAATTTAACATATAATATCTGCAGTGATAAGACACATTTCAAGGAAAACATTCACAATTGTCATGAGGTCCAGGCAAGGTATTTTACACCTTCACAAATTGCCTGCCAATAACATGACTGGCGGACCATTTTGAACAAATCTTTGCCATTTGCTAGCTGCCAATGAGTGTTACCTCTTCCTTAAAAATAGCAGAGCCTTAAGGCTATATTAGACTAACCCAGTCTGTCTCACAATCAGTCAGTCAGTAATCCTATCAGTCTGTAACAGTAAACAGTCATTAAACCAGTCTCAGAAAATATTGGGAAGAAAAAAAAGCTTGTAAACAGGGACTGAAACCAACAAATACTGTAGCTCCTGCAAGAAGTCATCAACAGCCACACCAGAGACAAGAAAATCATGCTCCAACTTAACACATTTGTTGTATGTACAGTATATAGCAACATACATTTGTTGTAACGTTTGAAGTTTTTCAGAAAACTTAGGTCAGGACTTAGGTCAGGATTTAGAATCGGCCTCAGGTCTAAATGGGTTAAATAAAACGGAGGCAAATTTACACAATTTTGCATTTCATGGACAGAAGCACTTGACTGACTCATCATCTGAAATATTCTCCTGCAATTCATTGCTTGAATCTTTGAGAGGGAAACTAAGCAATGCCAGGCTTTAAATTAAATCATTTATAGAAGATGCCTTGTGGCTTCTGGACTTCTGAGTCCTGAAGGCTCCATAAATATTTGTCTTATATGGGCACCCTTGAAAAATACATGTAACAGTTTCAAAATTTAGCAGATGCTGTCCAATGTGACGCAAGTAGTCTTTCAAAGTTGTGCTTTGTTGGTATGCACACAAAAGGCATGTAAAAGTTGTCAGTTCAGCCTTTAGTGGCAAGTTGAGGGTGGCTCCTTGACAAATGACTCTTAAGGGCATTCCAGGTCTTAAACGAACAAGGGCAGGTTACATATGTGCATGGGTAGGCATGACAGTAGTATAGTAGGGTAAGGTTCTAATACCCATTTCTACCGCTAGGGTATGGTATGAAGCCCCTAGGGATACATACAGTATATGGTGCTCCTCGCAAGGGCTTTGTTCACACCTAAGGTGTTTGAGCTATTGTTTTCTCCGCCCACAGCTGCAACCAGGCCTGGAACCCTAAAATAGCCTAGTCTCTAGAAGTAACCAAATGGACCCATGGGTCTTTAATCATGTATGCTCTCAAGAGTTAAATTATTGTCAAAAATCTGCATTACTTAATTAAAGAATTGTTATTTTGATCAATGTTTGCCTATTATCACTCCTATTGGTACCAACTCTCCATCATTTACATTATTGTAGCTAAGTACCCCCTCACTGATTTACATGGTGTTTCTAAAGGGTTAGGGTTTAGGGTTAGGGCCTGCATACAATAAATGTATTGTTCATTAATATTATATATTACGGTTGACCGAGTATCTGCCATTATGGCATTAACCACTTCAGGCCCTTATACATTCAGAACATCTGAAAAATAGCTTATCTACAAGGTTTAGTGGTTAGGGGATCGTAAAATAGTGGTCCACTGGTAGTGGGTAACGGGGGATGGTAACATATGGTGATTTTGGGGATCTATCTATCTATCTGTCTATCTATCTGTCTATCTATCTGTCTATCGGACTGTCTATCGGACTGTCTATCTGTCTATCGGACTGTCTATCGTTCTGTCTGTCTATCGGACTGTCTATCGGACTGTCTATCTGTCTATCGGACTGTCTATCGGACTGTCTATCTGTCTATCGGACTGTCTATCGGACTGTCTATCGGACTGTCCTTGACAGACAGACAGACAGACAGATCCCCAAAATCACCATATGTTACCATCCCCCGTTACCCACTACCCACTGTCTTTGGAAAAAGACAGAGACCCAGAGATAGAGACAGGGGGAATTAGAATGATAAATGGGTCTTATTGCTAAACCAAGGATGAATTAAATAATGAAACAAATTAAATAATCAATCTGAAATTATTAATTATGGATTAATAATTATGGAATGTCAAAAATGTAAAAATTCTACCTAGCGGTAGAAATGGGTATTAGAACCTTACCCTACTATACTACTCATGACGACGTCCAAAATGTCCATGATCGATTCTGTAATTCTTGAGAAGAATCTATCAAAGTTGTGCTTGTTTGTATTCACACAAAAAGCATGTCATTCTTTTACAAATAAAAAAAATCACACCCTGTGTGAAGGAAGCGGTGCCTTTGGGGCGGGGCTTAACTCATTTCAGTTCGTCCCTATTGGTGGTCTGAGTCGACTTACCAAATTTGTACTTGGTAGCATGCTGCAAACTGGAATGATGGCTGTTTAAAGCCCAGCCAATGGGCAGACAGAGGGGGCGGGGCTTAAGTAATTACAGTTCGTCCCTATTGCTGGTTTTAGTCCATGTACAAAATTTGTACTCCGTAGCATGCTGCGAACTTGAGTTATGGCTGTTTGAAGGCCAGCCAATGGGAAGACAGAGGGGGCGGGGCTTCAGCAATTCATGCTCGTCCCTATTGGTGGTGTAAGTCCACATACCAAATTTGGACTTGGTGGCAGGCTTCAAACTGGAGTTATAGCTGTTTAAAATCCCGTGCCCTAAACGGGCGGACTGACATAGCATACGCGGGGGGTCCCTGGACCCCGCTTTGATAACTTCAGCAATTCATGCTCGTCCCTATTGGTGGTGTAAGTCCACATACCAAATTTGGACTTGGTGGCAGGCTTCAAACTGGAGTTATAGCTGTTTAAAATCCCGTGCCCTAAACGGGCGGACTGACATAGCATACGCGGGGGGTCCCTGGACCCCGCTTTGATAACTTCAGCAATTCATGCTCGTCCCTATTGGTGGTGTAAGTCCACATACCAAATTTGGACTTGGTGGCAGGCTTCAAACTGGAGTTATAGCTGTTTAAAATCCCGTGCCCTAAACGGGCGGACGGACATAACATACGCGGGGGGTCCCTGGACCCCTCTTTGCTAACTTCAGCAAGTCATGCTTGTCCCTATTGGTGGTCTAAGTCCACATACCATATTTGGACTTGGTGGCATGCTGCAATCTGGAGTTATAGCTGTGTAAAATCCCGTGCTCATCATCCCGTGCTGATACGGACGGACGGACATACGGACAAAGCCAAGCTTAGAGCGGTTGGCACCGCTAACAAATTCAGGGACAGAATGTTTTAACCGATTTAGACCGGAGGTCGATTCTAATAGTGCCTTCTAAATCCTGTCCTGAAAAGTATAGTTACAAATAGGGGTTCACGCCCTAAATGGGTTAAACGAAGTGTGTGTGATTTGTAAGGCTCACATTTAACCTTGCTCCATGTAAATAGTTTACACTCTTGCAAGGTTCTGTACCCTTTGGACATCGTTTTGCTCTCTGTCCATTTAAAATCTAAAGAACATAAAAAAATCACACCCTGTGTGAAGGAAGCGGTGCCTTTGGGGCGGGCCTTAACTCATTTCAATGCGTCCCTATTGGTGGTCTGAGTCCACTTACCAAATTTGTACTTGGGAGCATGCTGCAAACTGGAATGATGGCTGTTTAAAGCCCAGCCAATGGGCAGACAGAGGGGGCGGGGCTTAAGTAATGACAGTTAGTCCCTATTGCTGGCTTTAGTCCATGTACAAAATTTGTACTCCATAGCATGCTGCGAACTTGAGTTATGGCTGTTTGAAGGCCAGCCAATGGGAAGACAGAGGGGGCGGGGCTTCAGCAATTCATGCTGGTCCCTATTGGTGGTCTAAGTCCACATACCAAATGTGGACTTGGTGGCATGCTGCAAACTGGAGTTATAGCTGTTTAAAATCCCGTGCTCATCCCGTGCTCATACGGGCGCGGGGGGTCCCTGGACCCCTCTTTGATAACTTCATCAATTCATGCTCGTGCCTATTGGTGGTCTAAGTCCACATACCAAATGTGGACTTGGTGGCATGCTGCAAACTGGAGTTATAGCTGTTTAAAATCCCGTGCTCATCCCGTGCTCATACGGGCGCGGGGGGTCCCTGGACCCCTCTTTGATAACTTCATCAATTCATGCTCGTGCCTATTGGTGGTCTAAGTCCACATACCAAATGTGGATTTGGTGGCATGCTGCAAACTGGAGTTATAGCTGTTTAAAATCCCGTGCTCATCCCGTGCTCATACGGGCGCTGGGGGTCCCTGGACCCCTTTTTGATAACGTCATCAATTCATGCTCGTCCCTATTGGTGGTCTAAGTCCACATACCAAATTTGGACTTGGTGGCATGCTGCAAACTGAAGTTATAGCTGTTTGCTTCTTTGCCGTGCTCATCCCGTGCTGAAACCGCCGGACGGACGGACGGACGGACGGACGGACATACAAAAGTCAAAAGCCAAGTGTAGAGCGGTTGGCACCGCTAAAAATAATTTGTCCCATTTTGGCTGAGGTTTTACAGGTTGGCTCAAAGGCTCCATCTCTATCCATATAATTCTTTTACAAATAAAAACAAAATTTAGGGACAATGTTTTAAACAGAATGTGTGATTTGTAAGGCTCACATTAACCTTGCTCCAAGTAAAGATGTGATTTATAAGGCTCACATTAACCTTTCTCCAAGTAAAGATGTGATTTTTAAGGCTCACATTAACCTTTCTCCAAGTAAAGAGTTTACACAGGATCTTGCAGCTTTGCTGCAAGGTTCTGTACCCTTTTTGACATCTTTTTGCGCTCTATGTCCATGATGATTTTCTGAAAGGCCTCAAAACTATACTTGAGCCCTTCTGGATACTTTAAGTCCAGGGCATAGATAAGGCCAAACAGCATGGCACACGCAGAAGCAACTGAGGACAGCCCACTGAGTACCTCAACACCATCAATAATGATGCCAATTTCCACCGGTTCGCAGAGAGGACCTTGATTTTCACGCAGGACACCCCCATGGTGGTGTTCGCAAGCTCCGTCTCAGCCTCATCCTTCTGGACAACCTGAAGACAGACAAGGAGGGAGAAAGAGAGAACATTAGCATTTGTCACAGTTCATCATCATAACCTTTATTTCAGCTCGGAGTACAGTTGAGGGGCAGGCCCTCATTTTCAATGTAGCCGAGATACAGAACACAGTAATCAACAGGAATAGACATTCACATACAGCAATAAAATACATGAATCAGAATACAGAAAGAACTCAAAAACTAAAATAGTCAAAGAACTAGAACAGATATATCATAATCAAATAATTCAATAAAGCAGTTACAATCCTGAACAAAAATGTTGGAAATCATTTCCCTGAAACTACCTAAAGATGGAAGTGATTTGATTTTCAAGGACCTCTGGAGCTCATTCCAGGTAGATGGAGCACTGACAGAAAATGCTGTCTTGCCTAACACCATCTGCGCAAAAGGAACCTTGAGCGTCAGGAGATCACTCGAGCGGGTCTGGTATGTAATAGGGTTCTGAACCAACAAAGAACAAATATAAGGGGGGAGCATTCCTGATATGGCTTTAAAAATAAATATATACCAGTGTTTATCACGCCTCTCAGTTAAAGAGGATAAGCCTGCATTCCCGTATAGTGTACTGTGATGGGTACCATAGGTGTCACCAGAGACCCATCTTAGGGCAGAATGGTACACAGTGTCAAGGCGTTTTAAAATTGATGGAGCAGCAGTTCTATAAATAATGTCTCCATAGTCTAAAACCGAGAGAAAAGTGGCTTCAATAATTGTTTTCCTACTGGATGCAGGAAAGCATTTTATTTATTTTTGTCTCAAGGTTATCAATGTGAAATTTAAAATTCAATTTCTCATCTAGCCAGATGCCCAGGTAATTGTATTCCGAGACCCTTTCTAGTGTAGCACCACTTGAAGAGGTTATGACTATGTCGCTAAGGTTGGTGGTTTTAACTCTAGTGAACAGCATGAATTTGGTTTTGCTTGCATTTAAAACCAGTCTAAGCTCAACCAGGGCAGCCTGGAGAGCATTGAAAGCAAGCTGCAGCTTCTTGGTGGCAAGATGAGCTGAGTCAGCGACACAGTATATGACCGTGTCATCTGCATAAAGGTGGGCCTTACAGTCATTAAGAGTAGAGATAATATTATTGTTAATATATAAAGTAAAAAGTACTGGGCCTAAGACTGAGCCCTGTGGGACGCCCACGGAGACTGGTCGAAACCCAGATTGAGAGCTTCCGGACTTCACAGCTTGATGTCTATTTGTTAAGTAAGTTTGAAACCATTCCGAGGTTTCATTATTATTAATGGTATTTGTAACTAAGGTGACTGCAGTGATTGTACTATGTTTGGCTCTGAAACCGGATTGATTTTTATTTAACGCTGAGAAGGATGAGAGGAATAATTTGAGTTGTGAGTTTATGAGTGATTCCAAAATTTTGGCAAGGCAACTTTGAAATCGGTGTGTAATTATTTAGCTCTTGTCTATCACCACCTTTGTGAAGTGGGAGGACGTGCGCAAGTTTCCAAATACGAGGGAAAATATTTAATGAAATAGAGAGATTAAAAATATGAGCTATGTGCTCTGCAATAAGAGGTGCAGCTGTCTTTAAAAATAAAGGATCTAAGTGATCCTCACCAGTCGAGGTCTTATGGTTTATTGTAAGCAAAGCTTCCAGAACAATAGAGGTAGAGAGGTGCTGTATGGAGAACTGAGCAGTTGGGCTAATTCTAAAATTGCTGTAATCCGTTGAAAGTGGGGGTCCACTATAAGTATTACTAAATAAGTGCCCTGCATCTGTAAAATGCAGATTAAAAGCAGAGCATACCTCCAAAGGATCTGAAATTACGCCATTACTACCATTTATTTGAGATGGTAGGGCAGAGGTGGAATTATTATTAAGGGCGTTCACTTCTTTCCAGAATTTAACTGTATTTCCCTGAGAGTAAGTTATTAAATTTAAAAAATAATTAGATTTAGCCTTTCTGAGAAAAGACGTGCAATGATTATGAATTTGCCGAAAGCAAGCCCAATGAGCAGGGTCTCCAGAACGCCTAGCAAGCGACCAAGCTCTTTTCCTCTTGTTGAATAGGGTAGCTAATGTCGGTGAAAACCAAGGGGTAACTCTATCCCTGATTCTCAGTTTTTTCACTGGAGCATGTGTGTCTACAATAGCAACAAAGGTTTCTATAAAAAACTCTAGCGCCATATCAACATCAGTAAATTCAGAAATTAAGAACAAGTTACTATTAAAAATGTCACGTAAGAACTCTTGTACGTTAAAGGGCTTAAAGCGTCTCTTAGAGATCACCTTAGATTTTGTCCGGTGTAATCGGGCATTTTTTATGCACCCAACCGGGCAATGGTCACTAACACCTAACTCAAAAACACCACAAGCAGAGATCTTGTCAGCCCTGTTAGAGAAGATAAGGTCTATCAGGGTGGATCTTGAATTATCCATTAAATTTGGCCTAGTAGTTTCCAGGACCATTTGTGACAAATTCAAGTAATTTGTAACTTCCTTGAGGTGTTCAGAACCAGCAACCAGTTCTGGTTCCAATCACCTAAAACCAAAAGCTCCCCATCCGAGCGCATGGAGAGCATGCTAGCTAAAGTGTCTATAGAACCTGGGTCTGCAGATGGGGGTCTGTAGATACCCACTACAACCAATGATGTTGGTTGTAGTGGAGTGGCTCTCACTGAACCTTCAGTGAGAGCTACTCAAAGCGCTTAGGGTGTGAGACAGCATTTAAAAGTGTAGTGGAAAGATTGGATTTGGTATAAATACATACCCCACCACATCTACCTGATCTGTCGGCTCTAAATAAATTACAGTTTAAAAGAGACACTTTAGAGTCCTTGATACTTTTTTTGAGCCATGTCTCACCTAACACCAGAATGTCCGGATTAGTCTGCTTAACAAGTAACACTATAAAATCAAAATTAAGGACTAGACTCCTAATATTGTAGTGAATAATCCCCAGCCCTTTCCGATTCTTAAATGTCAATTTGGAAAATGCTGTGTCAGAATTTGGAGTAGGAATGATGACTGATGGCTGAATGGGAATATTGATTAGGTTGAAGTCATCAACAGTATGGACACAGTGCATGGTGTAACTTGAGAATGTAATAGACAGGGGGGTTTTGGGGGAACAGATATATGACACAAAGCGGCTTGATCCACATGGCTAGAGCTAAAAACTGAAGAAGGGGTTAAAACAATTGGAACGCGCCGCGCTTCATATCAAGGATTAATAGCAATGTATTTAATACAATTGTTCCGTAGAGTTGAAGTGCCCCTACTATTTGGGTGCACACCATCTTTCCTGTACATACTATGGATACGCCAAAAGTAATCAAAGTTAGAAACTAGAAGATGTGCTCCTCGGAGCACAGGTCTCCGCCAGTACTGTTCCTGATTAATCCTGTCTTAAGTGTTACTTGATTAATCCTGTCTTAAGTGTTACTCCGCCATTTCTCAGCCATTTCGTGATTACTCCTGTCTTACCTCACTTTGAAAGGGACTAAAACTCCTTCAAAGTGACACATCTATTTATAGGCCGCTGATACGTCATGCGTCTCACTAGCCAATCAGAGCACACTCTTTCAACGTATTGTCACGTGTCACGTGAGGCTTGACCAATGTTAGCTTGGCCGAGGGGGGGGGGGGGACGGAAAGTGAAAACATAGTCTCCTGGCGGAGACAATAAAGTCATATCCTAGGGCATTACAGAAATTCTGAAGCCACAGATGAAAGCTATAGATTCGGCTAAAGTGTTCAATTTTATTGGAAAGTGTTGGAATGGGGCCCGATACAATGCATCGCTTTCCCAGTCTTTCTATTGTGGAGCATAGTAGTTCCATGTCTGTTCCCATTTTTGTGGAATGTCTAGCCATGACGTCATTCGTACCCACGTGTGTAATTACAACAGTGACAGTAGGATGCAAATCAACAACAGCTGGAGCTAGTGCAATCATGTCTGATATCTTTCCTCCGGAGAGGCAGTAGGTAACAGCACCTGGGAGGACTAGATGCCTAACCAGGGAATATAGATAGAGTTATGGCACTAGACCTTTTCTAACGACGGTTGCCCAGGATAGGGGGGCAGGCGAGGATCCAACATCATCCAGGGAAGGCTGTACAATAGCCGCAGCGGCGGACGATGACTGCCGGCTACCCCCGGGTTCGGCGGCGGCCAGGCGGGAGCACAGTGCTGACTTGCAGCAGGAGTCCCTCTATCATCTCCTCGATGGAACGAATCTCCACCTCCAGCTTGGCGACCTCCGTTTGTGGCGCCATTGGCACTGTTAAAATAACAAAGACACAACCAGCGAAGGGACAAGACAATGGCACCAGGCAGCGGAGAACCAGCGGCAGTAAAGCAGCTGTATGGCAGGAAAGGAAACTTACACGCTCGGGCCCCTTTCGGAGCTAGACAAGACTGACAGACTCACCTGTTCTCTGAGATAGATAGCCGGACAAGACTGAGACTCACCTGTTCTCTCAGATAGATAGCCGGACAAGACGGACAGACTAACCTGTTCTCTGAGATAGATAGCCGGACAAGACTGAGACTCACCTGTTCTCTGAGATAGATAGCCGGACAAGACTGAGACTCACCTGTTCTCTCAGATAGATAGCCGGACAAGACTGACAGACTCACCTGTTCTCTGAGATAGATAGCCGGACAAGACTGAGACTCACCTGTTCTCTCAGATAGATAGCCGGACAAGACTGACAGACTCACCTGTTCTCTGAGATAGATAGCCGGACAAGACTGAGACTCACCTGTTCTCTCAGATAGATAGCCGGACAAGACTGACAGACTCACCTGTTCTCTCAGATAGATAGCCGGACAAGACTGAGACTCACCTGTTCTCTCAGAGAGATAGCCGGACAAGACTGACAGACTCACCTGTTCTCTCAGATAGATAGCCGGACAAGACTGAGACTCACCTGTTCTCTCAGATAGATAGACAAGACTGACAGACTCACCTGTTCTCTCAGATAGATAGCCGGACAAGACTGAGACTCACCTGTTCTCTGAGGTAGATAGACAAGACTGACAGACTCACCTGTTCTCTCAGATAGATAGACAAGACTGACAGACTCACCTGTTCTCTCAGATAGATAGCCGGACAAGACTGAGACTCACCTGTTCTCTCAGATAGATAGACAAGACTGACAGACTCACCTGTTCTTTCAGATAGATAGCATAGCAATTAAAGTGACAATCTAACCGGTCTAAACTGGGTTAAAAGATGGCAGTACTTAACTGCCTTACCAGGAACTCTTTGATCAGGCAGCTCACATCTTCACCCAGGTACAAGATGAGGCACTTGAGGAGACACTCTCTTCGGACGTTTATTTCCAGACTCTAGAACAGATGTTTGATTAGACCTGGGGCGAAGGTGTTTTAGGACGAGAGGTGCGCGAGCACCTCTCGATGGCGAAACAATCATGACTGATACACATGGAAGAAGACCCTTCACAGCTATTATCAGCTAATAGAGAATTTTACATTTTAAGAATCTGTTCAGATTTGAATGAGTATGGCTAGTTAAATGTGAAGCTGTTTCTGCTATAAATATGCATCCACCGTTCTGCGCGCCCCTCGGCTGCGACGTTTCCTTTTTGACACACATCTACACTTCATGGAGTACATTTTTGTACTGGGGTTCTGGGGACTGTACGAGCAAAAAGAGGGACAGGTCAGGATTAAATTCATAAATGTAAGTTTGCTCATCCTGGCGCTTCATTCACTATTTCAGGAATAAATGGCCTTGCACAACAATGTTAACTATAAAGATAACGATGTGGCCATCCACATTGAGGAATTGTCTATTCTTATATTCTGTATAATTCTATACCTGCATATTATTCTATGCATGTATATTTTCATCCACGGCTCTGGTCCAGCTGTGTGAGATGTCATAAGTGATCGCGGAATTTGCCGTCGCTTTGAAATGACACTGCTGAGTGCAGTCCGATCCTTTGAGGGCTCCATCATGTTGCCTTTGCTTTGGCCTTGTGCCTCCAACATCTGCAGGTTGTCCTTTTCCATCCTTGTGTGGTACGAATGTCTCTGCATTAATGTTGAGGCCCTTTTCAAAGTAGGATTCCATTCCATTCAATTTCTGAGAAGCAGCACTCCGCACCCTTGAGCCAGAGGTTCTCAAAACATTCAGCATTGCCACCGATGCGGCTATGTCTGCTTCAAGCTGAAGTTGTTCCTTTAGTTTTCTTATGTGAGCTTCCTGTTCTTCTAGAGCATGCTTTTGTTCAAGCAACTTTTGCTGAGCCATTAAAGCAGCCATTTCAGCCTCGGCTTTAACACATGCAGATGCAGTAGAGGAAACCTTTGATCTCATTGAAACATGAGTCTTGTTGCTAAGGTTTGATATGCTGTCATATGGTTGAACATCCTCCTGAGCATCATAAACATTATGTGACTGAAGCACAGTCATTTCCACATTTTCCAAATTTTCCACATCCCCATGTTCTCCATTTTCCTCCTCAGCAGCCTCATGCTGCTGGGGCCTTTCAGTAGGCCTGTTATGAGCCTCTAGCTGGGGTTGGCTTGGTGGTCCTCTGGCTACTGAGAACCAGGCGTTAACATCTTCAATGCATCCATCTTTATATTTATTGACCTTTGAGAACCAGTTATTTTGCTTGTTCATCAAGTGGAATAATAGTCATTAAAGAATCATGCAGTGCATTGTCATTTTCAGACACTTTCATCAAGGCATCTAGTTGTGCTTTAACCAGTGAAACATTTTTCTCATCTTTCATGAGCTCTTTAATAGAGGTTATCAGAGCTTTTGTTTCCTCCACTTTCTTTTTGCGTTCCTTTTGGATTGATTCGATTTTATTTGCCAGGGCCTTTTCAGTGAGGTTTATTCTCCTTTTTTCCCATGTCCTTTTTTCCAACATGTGAACCAACTTTTGTTCTGCTCATTTTGAATAAACAACAAAATGATAACAGTCAGTGAGAATCCAATACAAAGCCACATAAACAGCCACAGCGATCGCAAAGAGAGCAGCCAGCGCACGTTAATCGTTTGTCACACACACACACACACACACACACACACACACACACACACACACACACACACACACACACACACACACACACACACACACACACACACACACACACACACACACACACACACACACACACACACAATAAAAGCTTGGCCCGGCGGGCCGCGCACACACATCAGTGTATTCAAGTTCACCACAATGACAGTTTCCACTCAGCAGCAGAACCAGCTCAAACTGTTCCAAACGAACCAACATGGGTCAACAGCAGAACCAAAAACGGGTCGGGTTACGTTACCGCTCGTCCTCCGTGATACGCTCCGTTCCGTGGTGTGTGTGTGTGTGTGTGTGTGTGTGTGTGTGTGTGTGTGTGTGTGTGTGTGTGTGTGTGTGTGTGTGTGTGTGTGTGCGTGTGTGTGTGTGTGTCCGCGGCTCCGTGCGTGCCTGCGTGCATGTCATTCCATTGTTTGTTTGTTTGCATGCGTTGCTCGCTTGCTCCGCGTCCAACGTGTGATTTTTCGTGTCCTTCCGTGGCTCCAATCCGTCTCCTTTGTGTCACTCTTTGCTAACAAATGTATGGCGACGACCAAACATATTAGTCACCGAGAGGCTATATCGGGGGGAAAGTTTACTTGCCAGACGCGCTGCTTGTCATTAAAATCACTGTTCCAAGGTACTGAGTTTGTTCATTGTATTAAAGTTTAAAAGGTATTTCATTTAGGCTATACCGTGCGGTTAGCAAAGTTGGACTTCCCCCATTCACCCCCTCTCCATTTCATTGATAAAAACCGCAGGTGAACAGCTGACTTTACTACCACTGTCTGACTGACGTAGCACCAACACCACGTGACCTCTTTGTGAATGACATGATCAATGAATCAATTAAAACCCATAACAACCCATTATAGCTGCCTATACCTGTCACCAACAACGGTGGCTCCTTACGGATCGTCACAATATATGCTAAAAACGCACTGTAGAATAAAAAACAATTAAAAAACAAGTTGGAGTTGAAGTTGGAGTTGGTGTTTAATAAAACATGAAAATGACTAGGACAACCTTTTCGATCCCATTCATTTCAATTCTATGTTTTTATAGGCATTTCTGCAGGCTTTGTATAACGTAGTGGTTCTACAAGCAAGCACATCAGTTCAGGTGGTTTCAGAGTTACTTCTCTGAAGCAAGAGTTACAAGGTCTTATACATTTATTGTGAAAATAATTACAGCAATTCATTGATGTGAAAAAAGGAAATTTACTTTTACTTTTACTTAAGTATTTTACGTGTTTTTAAAAGCATACTCTTGATTACTTAAGTACATTTAAAAGCAATTACTTTTATACTCTTACTCGAGTAACATTTTGACTGGGCTACTTTTACTTGTAGTGGAGTAAATTTAACCAAGGAGTATCAGTACTCTTACTCAAGTACTGGGGTCGAGTACTCTGTCCACCTCTGTCAATATGAGCTCTCCGGTGCACATGACCTATTAAAATTGATTATTTTTCCATAGTCCATAGCCCTATTCTGAACAACCACCTTTTCTCCCCATCCAAGAATGATGCAGCCTTTTCTTTGTGGCCTTGTTAAGTTAAGGGATCTTTATATAGACAATATATTCTGTAGCTTCAGCGAACTGTGTGAAAAGTTTAACCTCCCAAATTCTCATCTGTTCCGATATTTCCAGGTTCGAAACTTTGTGAAAAATAATAACTCCTCCTTTCCAAATGCTATCCCCAACTCTTTAATTGACACAGTTTTGGACATCTCCATGAGGGGGAAAGGTTTAATTTCAAAGGTTTACACCTCAATTTGTACTCAATTTGGACAAAATTAAAACAGATTGGCAACATGAACTGGGCAGGGTTATAGATGATGATCTTTGGGAAGAGGCTTTAATGAGAGTGAATGACAGTACATCATGTGCTAGGCTGAACCTAATACAATTTAAAGTGGTGCACCGTATTTATTTTACTAATTTTAAACTTTCTAAAATATACCCAAGTATCACAGATTCCTGTAACAGATGCCATATGTCCCCAGCAAATATGACACACATGTTTTGGTCTTGTCCCCACCTACAAGGCTACTGGACTGCCATTTTTAAACATCTTGCTGAAGCCTGGAACATAGAGTTGTCACCGGGTGCAGAGATGGCGTTGTTTGGAATTTGCCCAGATCACCAACATATCGGAAGGGGTATTAAGCAGAATCTTGCCTTTATATCTTTAATAGCAAGAAGAAGGATACTACTGGAGTGGAAGTCACCACTGGCCCCTAAAGCATCTGTATGGCTTAAAGACCTCATGATGTACCTAAATTTGGAGAAAATAAAATTTAATCTGAGAGGATCACCGGGCAAATTCGATCAGGTTTGGGGCCCTATGATTAAATATATAACTAAATTAAAGACGTTACAGGACAGATAAAGCAAACACTGCCATCGACACGTTGACAAGCTCTAAGTTAATACTTGTTAAAGGAAGAAAATAATAGATTCCTATGTTTCTTTTCTTGGATACACTCCATATGTACCATGGGGAGGGCTAGGAGGGGTAGTGAGGGAAATAATACATACATTGACTATTTTATTTTCTTTATTTTTTTTAATTTTTTTATTATTATTTTGTTTTGAGTTAAGTGTATGTTACATGTCTGAATGTTGTATGTGGGATTGGGGTGGGGGGTAGATGTAAGGGCACAAGAAAAAAAAAAAAAACTACTTTTGACATCCTATGGCAACTGTTTTTCCTATGTACTATGTGCTGGTCAAAAGCAATAAATAAACATTAAAAAAAAAAGGATTATTTTTCATAACTGATTAACTGTTGCAGTTGTTTAGTTGATGTATATACAGTATATATGACAGTTGGTTTTTGGAACCGACACAATTTATTTTGCTAACAAAATTGCTTATTAGATTGATGCTGCTTGGCCATATTGTTGTTAGTACTCATACATTTTTGTAGGGGGCGCTATAATACCAGCTTTCATGAGGTCTAGAGATTTAGCATGGTGCATTGTTGACATTTTCTGTCAGTTGAAATCTATCTCCGGTTGATAAAGTGACTTTAACCCTGGTGTCCTAATGCATTTTCACACTCATCTCTGTATGGCTTTCTTTTTCTTGACGTCCCTGCAGTGAATGGCAACGTGAAGGAGGAACCCATCGACAACAAAACCTCCCAGCAGATTCAGGAGCTTGTGGCCACGTTGACCAATCAGTCTGGCCTGGACATCATCCGTATCCACAAGCCTTTCCACACAGACAAGCCCAGCATCCAGGGACAGTGGCATCCTTTCACCAACCCACCACCTTCTATGGCCCCAGTTATACCTCCTATTGGCCCATTCTATAGGCTCAGTTATACCTTCTATTGGCCCATTCTATAGGCTCAGTTATACCTTCTATTGGCCCATTCTATAGGCTCACTTATACCTTCTATTGGCCCATTCTATAGGCTCAGTTATACCTTCTATTGGCCCATTCTATAGGCTCAGTTATACCTTCTATTGGCCCATTCTATAGGCTCAGTTATACCTTCTATAGGCCCAGTTATACCTTGTATAGGCCCAGATGCGCGCGCGCGCACACACACACACACACACACACACACACACACACACACACACACACACACACACACACACACACACACACACACACACACACACACACACACACACACACACACACACACACACACAGAACGTTGACGGTGAACACTGACAAAGTCAGGTATAGAGCAGGATCCGCTCTATACCTAAGGTAAAATATGCTCCTCATTGACTTACATTGTACATTGGACATTTTAAATAAAAATGTCAACTTCCTATTGATTTTGCCATTTTCAATAAGTAGAAAACCTGGACTGGATCCACGGATCCGGATCCAGATCTTCAAATAGTAAAATCAACAGGAAGTTGACATTTTTATTTAAAAAAAAAACAGTACTGGGTTTGGTGATGTTCTATATTGTCTGAATCAACTTTGTTTGGGTTCATTAACGTGCTAAAAGAGTGACTTTGAGAGCTGTTTTACCGTACAATGTAAGTCAATGAGGAGCATATTTTGAATTATCAATTTCTAATCAATGGAGCAATTATTTTGTATTTCTTGCCCACCTTTGGAGTTACATCACGGCAAGGTAACTACACAACCCAAACCTCTACCAAAGTGGTCTTACCCTTTAAGACAGTGGTTCTCAAACTTTCTCATGTCAAGGACCCCCAAATTGACACTTATTACCCCACGGACCCCCATTTGAAAAGATAAGCCAGGGGCCCCCCATAAGAGAAGGTTTTTACGGCTCTCAACCATTTTCATTTCAAGGACCCCCAGTTTGACATGCTTTAGGGCTACGGACCCCCATTTCATGGCATTTATACGTCTGGGACCCCAATTCATATTATAAAATCAATGTTAATTTAACTCTGAGAGTGTACAAATGGAACCAAATGGACCCGTTAGGGTCCATTTGGTTCCATTTGTACACTCTCAGAGTTACAGACCCATAAGGGTCCATTTGGTTCCTATCCATCATTTAGCTGGGGACCCCCTGGAACCGCCTCAAGTACCCCTGGGGGTCCCCGGACCCCACTTTGAGAAGCAATGCTTTAAGAATCCCAGGCCTAAAATAACACAGTGTCAAATTAGCTCCATTAGAGAAAAAAAACTAAAAAAATTGCCCCTGGCCCTCGGCTTGGTACCCGAGACATCATTTGGCCCTTTGGGGAAAAGTCATTGGGGAACCCTGTTCCTGTTCTACCCTGTTCTACCCGCTGCCAGGGTAGCAGGGCGAGCGGCTCACCTCTCTCTGAGCTCGGCCTCCTTGCAGCTGTTGTCCTGCAGCCTCTTGTTGTGTCTGTCCAGCAGCGTGTCGTGTTCCCCACGCAGCCTGCTGCAGCTCTGCAGCGCTGCAGCTCTCTGCAGCTCTCTGCAGCGCTGCAGCTCTCTGCAGCTCTCTGCAGCGCTGCAGCTCTCTGCAGCTCTCTGCAGCTCTCTGCAGCTCTCTGCAGCGCTGCAGCTCTCTGCAGCTCTCTGCAGCTCTCTGCAGCGCTGCAGCTCTCTGCAGCTCTCTGCAGCTCTCTGCAGCGCTGCAGCTCTCTGCAGCTCTCTGCAGCTCTCTGCAGCGCTGCAGCTCTCTGCAGCTCTCTGCAGCGCTGCAGCTCTCTGCAGCTCTCTGCAGCGCTGCAGCTCTCTGCAGCTCTCTGCAGCTCTCTGCAGCTCTCTGCAGCTCTCTGCAGCTCTCTGCAGCGCTGCAGCTCTCTGCAGCTCTCTGCAGCTCTCTGCAGCTCTCTGCAGCTCTCTGCAGCTCTCTGCAGCGCTGCAGCTCTCTGCAGCTCTCTGCAGCTCTCTGCAGCTCTCTGCAGCTCTCTGCAGCTCTCTGCAGCGCTGCAGCTCTCTGCAGCTCTCTGCAGCTCTCTGTCTGCAGCTCTGCTCTGCAGCTCTGCTCTGCAAACCCTGCTGGCTCTCTGACAACCTGGAGTGCAGCTGCTCTAACTGACCGGACAGCTGCTCCCTGGAGAGAACACACACACACACACACACACACACACACACACACACACACACACACACACACACACACACACACACACACACACAGGTTTGTATTACTATGCATGAGAGGGCATTCACATTTTAGGACAGCTTTGAAAAAAAGCTGAAAATGGCCGAAAGATAGCAGTAGAAAAACATAAAGTAGTTACTTTTTCTGACCTTTCTACTTAAGTACTGTATTTTTACTGACTTGATTTACTTAAAAAAAAATGTTTAAGTAGTTTTAAGTATTTTTACTAACTTTGATTACTTTTACCCACTGTAGTTACTTTTTAGTCACTTTACTTACTTTTAACACATTGAGTGCCATAAACGGTCCGGGCGTTTTTTCATAATACAAACAAGGAGTGCCGAAAACGGTCCGGAACGTTTTTGACCCAATTTTATTTTTATACGTGGGGCCCACGTGGGGCGCTGAAACGAAACTTTTGGATCATCCAAGGAGTCTCTGAGAAGGAGAGGCCGGATGTGGATCCATATCAAAAATCCTTCCGGTCGGCCGCTCCAATTTTAACTCCTTGACTAAAAGCTTAATATCTCCATTTATTTTTAGCGTGGTGGAAGCGAGCCGATCGGCGATCACTCTGCAATGGAGGATCGCGTTAGAAATATTTGTTCCAGGCGTTAGTCGGGACCCTCCGCCGTCTCGCACGCACGCTTTGTTTACATGCGCTTCCGCGTCGGGGCTTCTACAGCACGAAACGTATCAAGGTAAGTGGATGGAAGAAATGCAGGCACTGAACATACAATATTTCAATAAACCTCTGGCACCCGATGTGTTGAGCACTTAAGTGTGCTGAACCAACCTGTGTGTGTGTGTGTGTGTGTGTGTGTGTGTGTGTGTGTGTGTGTGTGTGTGTGTGTGTGTGTGTGTGTGTGTGTGTGTGTGTGTGTGTGTGTGTGTCTGTGTGTGTGTGTGTGTGTGTGTGTGTGTGTGTGTGTGTGTGTGTGTGTGTGTGTGTGTGTGAATGTCTTTAAGTGGCACATGTGTTGCACTGTCTTGTTTGTGTTTAATTAGTGTAACTGGTTGCATGTTTGTGCTGCAATCATCTGCGGCTATTGAGGCCTTGCTCATACGGACAAACACACTCAGTCACTTGTTGGAGTGGCTGGTACCGCTCAAAAACTGAAACATTCAAGTACAGTAAAAGTACCTAAAAATGTTACTCAAGTACAGTACTTGAGAGTAAATATATCTAGTTTCCAGCAGTGATCTCTGGATGCATGTACCATTATGTGACTCTGTGAGTGCTGGAACAGTGGGTGGGAAGTGGGTGGAGAGTGGGTGGAGCAGTGGGTGGAGAGTGGGAGGTTCCTGGTTATGACAGCGCTGTTCTGTCCAGTGTTGATCTGGGAGAGTTTAGTCAGGGAGCGGAGCAGAGGACTGGGTCAAGTCCATGACCAGTGTCTGACCTCAAGACCGTAAAATTTCAGCAAGTACAATCAGATCCCAAACGGTAAAACCCGGGCCTCAAGCGTCGACCATCAAAGTGGACCGAAGAAGATGAACTATTTGGGCTTTTTAAAAGAGAAATGTCGTCCAACAGCTTTTCAGCTGCTGCGTCAGAGGAGGAACAGCGACGGATCTACCAGCAAGCCATGCTGAAGCAGCCTGTGATAAAGTTACACAGAATAGGTGTGTGCATGTTTTTGTTGTGACTGTACACTTTTCTTTCATCTTCAATAGAAAGCAGATGTACAGAAATGTTGTGGAGTAACAAAGTAATGCTTCCTTCCAGCACTAAATCAACGGTAGACAGAATGAACGTGAAGACAGCGAGTGTGTGTGTGTGTGTGTGTGTGTGTGTGTGTGTGTGTGTGTGTGTGTGTGTGTGTGTGTGTGTGTGTGTGTGTGTGTGTGTGTGTGCGTGCGTGCGTGCGTGCGTGCGTGCGTGTGTGAGTGTGAGTGTGAGTGTGCGTGTGCGTGTGTGAGAGAGAGAGAGAGAGAGAGAGAGAGAGAGAGAGAGAGAGAGAGAGACAGCTGCAAGTAGAATCAGTCATCATGCAGGCAAGGAATCACAGCCTAAATGTTCCAACGGCCAATCAGTGCCGGGCAGTTGCTGTTGTCGTCCTAAATTTATAACAGTATGATTTGGTAATACAACACTGCATGCACACCAGCCCAGTGGCCCTGTGGTTAGAGTGTCCGTCCTGAGATTGAGAAGTTGGAGTTTAATCCCCTGCCGGGTCATACCAAAGACCGATGTTGGGCAATATATTACTCTGGAAAAGAATATGTTACTTTTACTATGTTACTATTACATATTACTCCTTAAAAAAGAAATACTGTTATGTCACTTATTACTCAAGAGTAATATATTACATATTATATTACATATTACTCCCCCCCCCGCCCAACAAAAATAATAATAATTTAAAAAAAAACACAATTTGTTTAGCCAGCTCCTGGCTTTAGTCCAGGACCCACAAGTGGTCATTTGACAGGGAGATTTTGGGTTCCAGGGAAATTGTATGAGTCCTAATAAAATAAAACGTGTTTCCCATTCAGACAGAATGGCAACATTTTCTGCCTTTCATTGTTTTCCAGGCGAAAAACAAACCATGTCACTCTCTGCCTTTCAATTATATTCAAGGGCAAGGCAAAAGAGTACCTTATGTTACTGCTATGTGCTTACTCACTAATACAACATAGCTTGCACGTCATTTCAAAACATATTTTTTCTCTCTCCTCATTCCCCCTCCCAGATGTCTTTCCTGCCCAACTCAAACATATCGACAGCAGAAATAGACATCTCAAACATCAGCAGAGATTTCATACAGGGTTGAAGCCCTACCACTGTGACGAGTGTGGGAAACGGTTCAGCAAGAGCGGTACTCTCAAACAACACCAGAGAATTCATACAGGAGAGAAGCCCTACACCTGTGACCAGTGTGGAACAAGGTTCAGCCAGAGCAGTCATCTCAAACAACACCAGAGAATTCATACAGGGTTGAAGCCCTACCACTGTGACCAGTGTGGGAAACGGTTCAGCCAGAGCCGTACTCTCAAAGAACACCAGAGAATTCATACAGGAGAGAAGCCCTACAACTGTGACCAGTGTGGGAAATGGTTCAGCCACAGCGGTACTCTCAAAGAACACCAGAGAATTCATACAGGACAGAAGCCCTACCACTGTGACCAGTGTGGGAAACGGTTCAGCCAGAGCAGTATTCTCAAACAACACCAGATAATTCATACAGGAGAGAAGCCATACCACTGTGACCAGTGTGGGAAAGGGTTCAGCCACAGCAGTACTCTCAAAGAACACCAGAAAATTCATACAGGAGAGAAGCCCTACCACTGTGACCAGTGTGGGAAACGGTTCAGCCAGAGCCGTACTCTCAAAGAACACCAGAGAATTCATACAGGAGAGAAGCCCTACCACTGTGACCAGTGTGGGAAACGGTTCAGCCAGAGCCGTACTCTCAAATATCACCAGAGAATTCATACAGGAGAGAAGCCCTACACCTGTGACAAGTGTGGGAAACGATTCAGCCAGAACGGTAATCTCAAATTTCACCAGAATATTCATAGAGGTGAGAAACCCTACCACTGTGACCAGTGTGGGAAACGGTTCAGGCAGAACAGTAAACTCAAACTTCACCAGAGAATTCATACAGGTGAGAAGCCCTACACCTGTGACCAGTGTGGAAAACGGTTCAGCCAGAACAGTAATCTCAAAATTCACCAGAGAATTCATACAGGACAGAAGCCCTACCACTGTGAGCAGTGTGGGAAACCGTTCAGCCAGAGCAATAATCTGAAAGATCACGAGAGAATTCATACAGGGTTGAAGCCCTACCACTGTGAGCAGTGTGGGAAATGGTTCAGCAGGAACAGCTATCTCAAACTTCATGAGAGAACTCATAGAGGAGAGAAGACCGACAGTTGGAGATTAGTAAAAACATAAACGTAATATTACATTAAAACAATTAAATCCACAAGGGGCGCTCTAACGCAATTTAGGATTGATCCTAGAACCCTTTAAAAGGGAATGGACGGATGTGACGTCATCCCAAAAAAACGTGCAAAAAGACGCGCATCCGCCCCAATGATGGGATCTTGAGAAAAAGGTCCATATCTCCGAGCGCTTTGGATAAAAGCGCTATATAAATGCACCATTTACCATGTCTTTTTACGTGGTCAAAACAAGCCATTCTCGACGGGCGATCTCTCTGCAATGGCGGATTGCGGTAGAAATGTTATTGTTCCAGTTGTTTGACGGGACCCTTGGCCATCGCCCAGACACCTTTAGTTTACATTCGGGTCCTCGTTGTGGCTTCTGCAGCTCTAAAAAGATCGCCGGTAAAAAACGCTGGCACTGGCTGTACTCTGTTCTTAAAAACCTCTGGCACTCAATGTGTTAATACAATTTGCATCATCCCAGACTACATTTCAACACCGTGACATATACTGTACAGTAAATGTGACAAAATCGTTCATCTTAACCCATTTAGACCGGGAAAGAATCTGAGTCATTTTTTGATTCCATTGCCTATTCAAAAAATAGCAGATCTACAAGCTCATAGCGCGGCACCGAGTGCCGCGCTATGAGCTTGTAGATCTGCTATGTTGTGAAAAACCATGAACATTTTTTGTTCACAAAAATCATCGTTCACCGATCCAATGATCATTCAAAAATCATCGTTCGTAAATCAGAAGAACTAAGTGCGCTCTATGACGTCACCGCCCGTGCACTCAGAAAACTGGGCACATTCTGGGTGCATATATCCGAACGCGCCCCTAGTGTTCTTTGTATTAGTATTTAAGAGTGTTTGTTCAGTAACAGGAGTCTCTCCGTCTCTCCAGCTCTTTAATAAACAGAAAATACTTTTTTCGGTAGGTGTGAACATCTCAGCCAATCAGGAGAAAATACCCATTTTTAAGCTTTATTTGTATAGTGTTCCAGTTCTAATTGTGTCTGCTCATTTCTTAGTGTCATCGCTTCCAATTTCACTTGTTTAATCTGTATCCTGATTGAGTTCTCTGTCCTGGTTGGATAAAATTGGAAATGAAACTGAAACTGAAACAAAAAAGCATTTTTAGCGGTGCCAGCCGCTCTACATTTGACTATGTCCGTCCGTATGTCCGTTTGTCCGTTTGTCCGTTTGTCCGTTTGAGCACGGGCTTTAAACAGCTATAACTCCAGTTCGCAGCATGCCAGCAAGTCCAAATTTGGTATGTGGCCTTAGACCACCAATAGGGACAAGCATTGACTGCTGAAGCCCCGCCCCGCCCTATTATAGCGCCACCAGGAGGCCACTGGCTTTAAACAGCTATAACTCCAGTTTGCAGCATGCCACCAAGTCCAAATTTGGTATGTGGACTTACACCACCAATAGGGACGAGCATTAATTGCTGAAGCCCCGCCCCGCCCTATTATAGCGCCACCAGGAGGCCACTCATCAAAGGCACCGCTTCCTTCACACAGGGTGCGATTTTCTGTTTAATAAAGAGGTGGAGAGACAAGGAGACTCCTTTTACTGAACAAACACTCTATAGCAACGAGTACTATCAGAATATAGAGCTATTTAACACTGTTACTGAACAAACACTCTATAGCAATGAGTACTGTCAGAATATAGAGCTATTTAACACTTATTTTAACCAAAGCAAATCACTTACCCTACCTTTAAGTCATTTTGTTATATGTGCAAGCGCTGGGCCACGGAAGCCAGCTTTTTGTATTAAGTCATATCTTGTTATATTAAATTTGAGTAGAGAATCGTAGGATTTTACTGTACTTTATTTTGTGTTTGTCAGGTTAGTGTTTAAAACTCAAAGCTTAGGTTTAGGACCGTTATGTTTGTTTCCCTGAGTTGCTCCGTGTGTCCTATATGATTTGAAATATATATGAAGTATTTCATTTTCTGTAAATATCTTAAGCTATTAATAAAAATGGGTTTCACTCCCAGTTTATGTTGCATCCATTTTTCCCCTTGACTATAGGGACGAACTAAAGTGTTCGTGGCCCACCCATCTGACCACTTAACACAGCAGCCAAACACGTCGTGTTAAGTTTTTTATCTTTTTTTAATCTGAAACACAATTTTATACAATATAGAGAGGGTCCCTGCTCCATCTCTCTCTCAGCTAGGGGGTCCTTGGCCTGAACATGTTGAAGACCACTGATGTAGAGCAAGCACTCAAGAATCTGTCTTGAATTCTCAGGCTGTGTTCCAAACCAATCAATCAATCAATCAATCAGTCAACTCACTCACTCACTCACTCACTCACTCACTCACTCACTACATTGCTAAATCAATAGTTTGCTGTAAGTCATGATTGTGAGTGTTTGGAACGACACTAGACAGGCTATAATGCCACAACTCCAAATGTCTGCTGTTCTCTCCAATGGATCCCCTTCACAGCAGCCCGTCAGACATGCATGTCTGTGAACCAGCCTGAAGCTGTCTAAACACACACACACACACACACACACACACACACACACACACACACACACACACACACACACACACACACACACACACACACACACACACACACACCATGGGCCTTTTCCGCGGCAGCTGTTGAAATTAAATTGTAATGTTGCATCAGTGTTA
>NC_139954.1:48498483-48578483 GCF_963454915.1 Gymnoscopelus microlampas | reverse complement strand
AGTGGGTTGGCAATCTGGGAACCCATCGCCAAATAAAAAGGAAAAACAGCGCCCTCTGCTGTTTTTTACTTATTCACTTGGCTCTGGGCCGAGCTGAATGGAGCACCCGTGCGCAAGGAAACCGGGTTTTTGGTCTGCCCTCAGCCTTTCACTTCCGGTAGTGCGATGTTTTGATTCCCACTAACAATATTTATCCACGGAAAACTAACACCAGAGAACATGGATGGTTTTGGTTATAAACCCACTTGTTTCTATGATGAAAGAGCAAGTTAAAATGTTCTAACTTTCCGTGGTCTTGTCGGCTTCGAGGACGCTATTGTTAAATGAGTTTCGGCTTGTTTCTAGTGGGGAAGGAATGGCACACACGTAAATCCCGCCCACTACATTTGATTGGGTAAAGCGCGGCCTGCTTCCTGATCTGATAGCACGCCCACTTGTAACCGATGCACACGGGTTGTCAACGCGGCTACCGACAGATTCAAATGCAGAGCAGAATCTGTTCTGGCCGTTTTGGCTCGTTCATGTACAGTGGTCCCAGCTGCAGTACCTATGAATGGCCAGCATGTCCAATGCACGTCAATGCATCCACTGGGTTCTGGGGGGGCTTAGTATGAGCCTGATGACAGCAGTGTTCTGTTCAGGGCCTGTGGGGATAAGAAACTTGAGAGAAGAAGAGAGAGGTGCTGACAAGTTGTACAAGATCTGAGGCCATAACATTTTGAAACATTTTTGAAAAATGCACGTTGGCAGAATATGGAGGCAGCAGGTGGAGGATTTCAAATGTTGTATAATAATGTCCAACCCTTTGGGGTATAACAGCCAGACGACGGGAGACCCTCTGCCTGCCAATGTATCTGATCTGACACAGTGTTGCCATGTCCGCTTATTATAAGCGACTTTGGCCTTGATTTGTTTTTTTTTGTAAATATTGGGTAATCGCGGGTTGCGTTTATTTTTTGGGGGGGCTTGTTTCTAAAGTGGAAAAGCACCAGAGGAACCAGAGGAACACATACTTCTTGTATGTTACATTATTTGTTCCGGTTATAGGGTACGTGCCAATTTAAAATATGAATACTCTTTCCCACTATAAATAGTGATAACTTTGAGTGAGTGACTGCAGCGGCGTCCAGCGGTGAAGTGATCCTTTTAAAGAAGGAATGATCAGAGAGAGAGCAGACATCAGTCACAACTTCAGAAATGTTCAGACCCTTGGAGAGGGGATTAATTTCAGAGGGTGCCCCTCGCTGTGTGGACTCAGCAGTCAGGAACACAACACAGTGCTTTAGTCCCTTTGTAAGTCCGTAAGCCTTGCAGAGCCATATGTGGCGGCTTGATGTACAAGTACACCCCCTGGACATGACCATGGTATGTCACAGGGACTTACTTACTTACTCCCAGTCCAAAACCCTTGATGCAGAGTTCCAAGCAGGGACGCCCGGCCCCTGGGGTCCCATTTTTATAGTCTTTGGTATTGAAATGAGCGGTTATAAAGTGCCGCCGTTTTTTCCTTTTCCCCTTTTTTCTTTTTTCTCCTCTGTAAATATAGCTTTATAAATACATATCTGTTGGTGACATGTATAGAGGATATGCGTGTGACATCATCATCAAACCCGGAAGTTATGCAGGAATGCCTACTGAGTGTCAAAAAAATACTTTCTGGCCTTGACAGCCCATGCATCCAAACAGAACAATCATATCTGATTGCATTAAACAACATTAAACAATGTTAAACTCATTTTGCATGTTTCTTTGCCACTCGATTTGCCACTCGATGTGCCATTCACTTTAAGCATGCGCATATCCTCTATTGTCAACTCTTTCACTGCCAGACTTATTTCTGGCTGTGTTTGTTTGCCCGGTGCCAGGATTATCTTACCTTTTCAAGTAGTCACAGAACAGTTATCTCCAGTATGATTGATCCCCTGATGGTTGCTAATCACTGAGGGTTTTCAGGTGTGGTTTAACAAATCATCTGTTGTCTGATGTTTGAAGATGGCATGTTTCACTCAAAAATACATGGTAAAAATGATTGGGGGATTTATTTCTCCGTTTATTTTTTAACATTGAAGTGAATGGAGCAGCAACTTTTTGGATATCATTATCTCCTAGTTCCTTTGAGATAAACAAAAAAAACAAAAACATTCATTCAGAAAATACTTGTGATAACTCGTTCTTGGCACTTTTAGCCTAAATGTTTTACTGTACCTCCGTGCTCGTGTTTTTGACTAATACAAGTATTGCATGTTGGGTGTTGTTTGTTTTTTAATGGACCACAATGGAAACAAGCTTCGGCTGTTTTGTGATTGATCCATTTTTCTTTTAAATATACAAGCTCATAGCGAGTACCGCGCTATGAGCTTGTAGATCTGCTATTTTTGACAAATCGTGAAAATTTGTGCAAACCTTTGAATATATATATTTTTTTATGCGAACATTTGTAACTCAAATCTTTGCTTCTGGGGGGGAGGGTCCCGGGAACAAAATATTTGAGCTGGGGGTCCGTGGCCAAATACATATCATTTTGGGGGTCCTTGACATGAAAAGGTTTTAGGAACCACCGGTCTAAAGAATACTGAGCTTTAACCCATTAAGACCTGAGGCGATTCTTTAAAATGTTTTCTAATTTTATTTTTTTTTCCAAAAATAGCAGATATACAAGCTCATAGCGCGGCACTCGGTGCCGCGCTATGAGCTTGTATATCTGTGTAACCCATGTGAACCATAGGGCTACTAATAGTGGGCCTATATATGTAATTTAGAGGTGTAGTTGCATTTCGTTTCCACTGGAGGGCACTACACTACACTCTGTCCTTGCAAGTTGAGGTTAGAGGTAGAATTACATCCTGGTTACTTCCTCATTCCTTCCAAGGAAGATTTAGAAAGGAAAGGACATACTACATCCGTTCTCTAGATATATGACGTGACACTCACGGGTGGCAAAATCGCACCGGAAGTTCGATGAATAACATTGCAGTGGATGGAGCCGGCTGGAGCAGCTCATGAACAAACATTATTTGTGAATGATTGAGACCATTGTGAAATAATCGCTTCAGGAAAATAAAAGAAAACATATCACACATTTGTTTCTGCTGTCTTGTTTTTCCATTTACACTCTACATCATTTTATGTAGGTATCCAAAGAGCAGAGAGAGAGTAATCTCTCATAGAACAAACAGCAGAGGTCGCTGTTTTTCATTTTCAGTTGGGTCTGGCTACGCGAGACTACAGAGAGAGTAAAATTCTCACTGGGCAGCCCCCAACTCCCAGGTGTTCATAGATTGATGAAATTAATTTAAAGGACTGACCTGCAGTGGCAACTATAAGCACATTTACTAAGGTCAATTCATTTTTAATATTAAAAAACAATGAATTGACCTTAGTAAATGTGCTTATAGTTGCCACTGCAGGTCAGTCCTTTAAATTAATTTCATATGTATTTACAAACATTTCCATAACACAATTACCAATAGGACAACTTACTTTGTTGCTTGTGAAACTCCTACTCTCCTACTGAAATTACATAAACTCCTACTGAAAATGTATTAGCTGTGATTAGGTGTTGACTGATTGATTGGCAGACAGCTGTCAATCAATGCCTGTCAATCAATCTATGAACACCTGGGAGTTGGGGGCTGCCCAGTGAGAATTTTACTCTCTCTGTAGTCTCGCGTAGCCAGACCCAACTGAAAATGAAAAACAGCGACCTCTGCTGTTTGTTCTATGAGAGATTACTCTCTCTCTGCTCTTTGGATACCTACATAAAATGATGTAGAGTGTAAATGGAAAAACAAGACAGCAGAAACAAATGTGTGATATGTTTTCTTTTATTTTCCTGAAGCGATTATTTCACAATGGTCTCAATCATTCACAAATAATGTTTGTTCATGAGCTGCTCCAGCCGGCTCCATCCACTGCAATGTTATTCATCGAACTTCCGGTGCGATTTTGCCACCCGTGAGTGTCACGTCATATATCTAGAGAACGGATGTAGTATGTCCTTTCCTTTCTAAATCTTCCTTGATTCCTTCTTGCTAGAGAGGTCTGCTGAGAAGCTGCTGAGAAAATCCCTTGGTATGATTACAACACAAAATAACCATTCATTGTTGATTATGTCAATAATATATGATAGCTAATAAGCACTTTTCTTATTAGAGCCAACTGTGATCCTGAAGGAGAAAGAATTCAGTCAAGTATTGTATGTTCAGAACCCTGGTGAGTGAACAGCTTGTATTCACTAGGCCTAGTGTTAGCCTCAATCTGTTGTTAGCATGTCCAGCTATACATACTTTGCTTACTATTTGAGCCCAGATACCTTTCTTAAAAACCAATCAGGGGTTTATGACCATTGTGTCTAATGTTTAACATGCTTTGGTGCACTCTGTATCATTGTGGTGATGTATAAGAAGCTAACTATGCTAATCGCGAGTAGCATTAAGCTAACTGCATAACATGTGGTGATGCCAGGTTACATGGTTACATGGTTAGACATCAGGGGTGCATACTACATGTTGTTGTGTTGCATCAAAAAGTCACTTTAATGCTCTGTAGTAGCTACAACTACAAGGTCATTGTAACAAGGTTGAATGATAAATGTACTTATTGAATAAGTTCATGATAAAATTCATGGTTAAAGGGGAATATACCTAACATTAATGCTCCTATGTTCCAAAGTATTAAAAAGGTTAAAAAGCCTAAAAAGAATTATATTACACCTAAAAGGTTGATAAGAAATTCATTTGTAAATAATTAATGTGTCATGTTGTTAATATGTTTTGTACATTATATGCTGATTCATTTCATGTAATGGATGTATTTCCTTTGTTAATGGTTATACATGATTTCACTGTATTTGAAGTATATCTTTAATTATTGGTTAAAAGAGATTAAGAAGAAAATAAGTTAATGAGGTTTCATTCACTCATAAGAACACAGAGTAATTTACTATTCTGCACGTTGTGTAGATTGGTTTTTTGACAACCTCAGAACCCCAGAGAAGTCTTTTGGACAAACTCCAGAAGAGGTCTGAAATCTGTGATGGCGAGCCAAGCCCAGTAGAGTCTGTGGATGGTCGTGGAAGCGGTGTGGCCAACCGTGGGACCTGCCACAGAGGATCGTACTTGAGTAACCGACAGATAACAGATAAGATCCAAACTGCTTTCTCTGCCCGAGAAGCAGTCCTTTCCCCATTCTCCTACACTGCTGTCTCTGCCCGAGTAGCAGTGCCCCTCCACCCACGTATACTGACACCTCTGCCCGAGGTCTCCTTTTCCCTACACACACACACCCTCAAGGAAAGAACTGAACTAAGAACTTAAGAAACCGTACACTCACTCTCTGGATCCCCAAATCCTTAACATAGAGTGAATCTTGAGGTTAAAGGACAATTTAACCTTTGTGGACAATTTATGGTATTTGCTATTTCTAAGAGCTCTCTTTATTATTTTCCATACTGCAGCGCTGCCACTGTATTCTGTATTGTATATATATGTGTTCATTGACTGCTGTTGCTGAGGCAATAAAAGACACGTCAATACTGTTCAACTCAATTCTAACTCTTGGCGAGTTATTCAAAGGTAACCACTAACGAACCTAGGTAGATGTCTAGCGCCTCTTGTTCTCTGTCATCGGGGCGGGAGAGGGGGCGCTACACAAAGTTGGCGAGCTAGCCAGGAGTGGTTTGAAGCTCCTTTTCAATTGAAAGTTGAACAGATTGACACTTTTATTGCACTCTTTTGATAATACTCCTACCATAGACATGGATGTGATTCAGACTGAAAACGTTAAAATACCCAATTCCGTCATAGTAAGCGGGGTAATTGGTGATGATGCTGAAATTATTGAACATTTAGTGCATTTTGGTCCTGTTGAGAGGGTAATTGATGTACCCAGTGCCGAAGGGAAGGCTAGAACCACAATCATTGTGGAATTCAAAACAGGTGAACCCATTGAGTCACTAAAAGATGGTTTGCCCTGCAAAACACCCGGTAGAAAACCAGATGTGTTCTACCACATTCAGCTTTTGTCTGAGTGGTATACTGCTAACAGAAGCTCAAGCTTAACTGATTCTTACTTAACTGGTTTGAGGGATACTGCTACACTAAGTGGGGCAGATTTTGAGAAGGTTTTGCTAGAAGAGCTGGCTAAAATTCAAAAATCAACCAAAAGTAGCACAACTGAACCAGAAAAGGAGGTATCAGTAATAAGCCAGTCACAGTCTGCTAGCAGCACAGCCCAAACTGAACCAACAGTTAGCGACAAACAAACTCCTATAAAAATAGGCACTGAAATGATGACCAGCTCCCATGAACATGACTCATTCCCATCCCCTGTAGGTGCAGAAGCATCCTCCCTACATAGGAAGCACACCCTGTACTTACCCCCTGAACAGCTCACCACACCTGAAGTCCAAAAGGTAGTGGTTGAGCACATCATTAAGAGCAATGAAATGTCTTCGCAGTGGCATGGTCATGCTAAGCTTAGATCCTTCTCAGGAAAAACCCCATGTCCAAATTTTGAGTCTGATTATGATACATGGCGCAGTAATGTAGAGTTCCATCTCACAGATGCCACAGTGTCTGACAAACACACAGTCCGAAGAATTGTAGCGAGTCTTCTTCCCCCAGCTGCTAACGTTGTAAAGCACCTTGGATCTATGTCTACTCCCCATGACTATCTCCGCCTACTTGACTCAGCGTATGGCATTGTTGATGATGGCGACGAGCTTTTTGCTAAATTCCTGCACATTAACCAGGACTGCCCCGAAAAGCCTTCTGCCTATCTACAACGATTACAGACAGCCCTCAGTAAAGTTGTTAATAGAGGCGGCATTGTTGCTAGTGAATCAGAACGCCAGCTGCTTAAACAATTCTGCAGAGGTTGTTGGAATAACGATTTGATTACCAACCTCCAGCTCGAGCATAAAATAAAAAATGATCCACCCTCATTCTCTGAGTTGCTCCTCATGTTACGCACTGAAGAGGACCGGCAAGCTACAAAGTCCAGCCGGATGAAACAGCATTTAGGCACCCATAAGACCAAAGCACAGTCAAACTCTCTCAGAGTGGAAAAGTATGACACTGATGATTCCGACACTGAAACTGCTGCAGATGGCGCATCTCCCTTAAATGCCCAAAAATTGGAAAAGCAACTTGCAAAGTTACAGTCCCAAATGGCTTCCCTGAAAGCAGCATTTAGTAAAGGTTCCAACCAGACATCTGCTAAGCCAAAGTCTACACCCAAGGCCCCCACTAAGGAAAAGGTCTCATCCACCGGCGAGTCCAAAGTCACAAAGAAGCCTCGACCAGGGTATTGTTTCAACTGTGGCAAAGATGGTCATATTGCACCCTCCTGCCCCAACGAAGCAAACCCTGAACTAGTTGCGACGAAGCGCAAAGAGTTCAAACAAAAACAAAAGGCCTGGGAGGAACAAAATGAGCAACATTTAAACTAACCTCAGTTCCTGACGAGGGACTGACAGGAACTGAAAGGAAGGAATGTCCCAAACCTAGAACTCAAACTAAAGCATCTATTCAGTCTCATGATGTAGACTGCCAGGTTAAACTACCTAAGGGGCTTGTAGGACAGAAGTATACAGCTAATGTCACTGTGGCGGGGGTTAATTGTAATTGTCTCCTTGACACCGGGTCACAAGTGACCACCATCTCTGCTTCATTCTACAACAGTAATCTGTCAGAGACACCCATCCAACCCATCGATACCCTAGAGGTTGAAGGCGCTAATGGCCAAAATGTCCCATACTTAGGCTATGTGCCCCTCAGCCTTAAGTTCCCCAAGAACTTTATCGAAACAGAGCCTGAAGTATCTACCTTAGCGTTAGTAGTCCCAGACTTACGTAGTAGCTGTGAGCTACCTGTACTGATTGGAACCAATGCACTTGATGTGCTGTACGATGAACACTGTGATGGTAAAAACCCAAACGACTTGTCTCCTGTCTATGGCTATAGACAGATTCTCCGTACGCTTAAGCTCAGGAATGAGGTCAGCTCTACAGGGAAGATTGGCTTAATGACTCTCAAAAGCAAAGTGCAGCAAGTGATACCTGCTAAGGAGAGAGTCCTCCTCGACGGCTATGTTAAAGCCGACACCCTTGGCGAATGTGCAGTTGTTGAACAGCCAACAACATCAACCTTGCCTGGTGGAATCCTTGTAGAGAGCTGCCTTGTCACCGTGCCTAAGCAGTGTCCTTTCAAGTTACCTGTATGGGTCAGAAATGAAACTGAGCATGACATAACACTTCCCCCAACCTGCGTTATTGCCGAGCTTCATACTCCTGATAAAATCTATGACAACTTACCTGCTTCAACCAAAAAGGCTGATCCTGTGAAATGTTGCCCTGTCACTGCCCATTCAGTCGATGAACCTGCCAAGACAAAACTGACATTCGACTTCAGTGATTCCCTTCTCCCAAAAGAATGGCAAGACAGAGTAACACAGAGTCTACATGCTTATGCTGATGTTTTTGCCCAGCATGATCTGGAATTCGGGCATGCATCCAAAGTGAAACATCACATAAACCTAAAAGATGAAACCCCCTTCAAACAAAGGTCCAGACCAATTCACCCAAACGATTATGAAGCAGTGAGGAAACATCTGCAAACACTCCTGGAGGCAGGAGTGATTCGTGAATCAGAATCCCCTTACTCTTCACCAATCGTGGTGGTTAAAAAGAAAAATGGTGACGTCCGTCTATGCATCGACTATCGCAAGCTTAATACCCTGACAATACGCGACGCATATGCACTTCCCAATTTGGAAGAGACTTTTTCAGCCCTTGCAGGATCCAAGTGGTTTTCTGTAATGGACCTAAAGTCTGGTTATTACCAGATAGATATGGAGGAACGTGACAAGCCTAAGACCGCCTTCGTATGTCCCTTGGGGTTCTACGAGTTCAATCGCATGCCCCAGGGCATTACCAATGCACCCAGTACTTTCCAGCGCCTAATGGAGCGATGTATGGGCAGTCTTAATCTTAGAGAAGTATTGGTCTTCTTGGATGATGTCATTGTCTTCTCAAGTACATTAGAAGAGCATGAAACCAGGCTTCTCCATGTCCTCCAGCAGCTGCGAGAGTACGGGTTGAAGCTCTCCCCAACCAAGTGTCATTTCTTCCAAAGCTCAGTCCGTTATCTAGGCCATATTGTTTCCAGCAAAGGGGTAGACACAAACCCTGAGAAGGTCAGTGCCCTCCGCACCTGGCCAGTACCCCAAACTCTCAGTGATCTAAAATAATTCCTTGGTTTCGCGGGATATTATCGCCGTTACGTGAAAGACTATTCCAAAATAGTGAAGCCCTTGAATGATTTGACCGGAGGCTACCCACCGTACAGGAAAGGTCGAAAAGTAACACCTTGCCCCGGAAAGTACTTTAATCCCAAAGAACCCCTTACCAAACGGTGGACCCCTGCCTGCCAAGAAGCCTTTGAGGCAATCATAGATAAACTCACCACATCCCCAGTACTTGGATTCGCTAATGCAGCATTACCGTATGTTCTCCACACGGACGCAAGCACATTTGGTCTAGGGGCTGCCCTATATCAAGAACAGGATGGCGAGATGCGAGTTATCGCCTACGCTAGCCGAGGACTCTCGTCCAGTGAAAAGCGGTACCCAGCTCATAAGCTAGAGTTTCTGGCCATGAAGTGGTCCATTGTGGAGAAATTTCAAGACTACCTATACGGAAACACATTCACGGTAGTAACCGATAACAACCCATTGACATACGTCTTGAAGTCCGCCAAACTGGATGCTGCTAGTTACCGGTGGTTGGCTGCTCTATCCACCTTCGACTTTAACATCAAGTATCGAGCTGGCAAAAGCAACCAGGACGCAGACGGCCTTTCAAGACGGCCTCATGATACTCTGGCCGATGATGATGTCTCTCTTGAGGAACAGGAGCGAATAAAACAATTTGCTTCGCACCATCTATCTTCATCTCCTGACCAACACGATCTACCAGCTGACCCCATTAATGTCCTGTGCCACCGCCATCTCCTAAGTGAAGCAGACGACAACCTACCTTCTATCACCTTGGTAGAGTCCCTTGCTCTCACTGCTGATGCTGTACCAGACATCTATGGCGATGAGGAGGCACAAGGTTGTTCCACAATACCTGCCTACAGCGAGGAAGAACTCCAACAACATCAGAGGTCTGACCCAGACATTGCACATGTTGTTAACTTGCTAGAGGCTGGAGATGAAGCCAATCCCAACCTCAATCCTAACTCTTTAGAGCTGAAGTTGATGCTCAAAGAGTGGAAACGTTTGGAATTGAGAGATGGTCTCCTCTATAGAACTCGCAAAACAGAAGATGAAACCACTTACCAATTTGTGGCCCCTAAGTCCCTACGTTCCACCATTCTCACGTGCCTCCACGATGATATGGGGCATATGGGTGTGGAACGAACTCTCGACCTAGTCAGGACAAGATTTTATTGGCCTAAAATGGCTGCAGAAGTGGAGAAAAAGATCAAGTCATGTGGACGTTGTGTCCGAAGGAAAACACCACCTGAAAAGTCAGCACCTCTTGTGAATATCAACACAACTCGTCCCATGGAACTGGTATGCATGGATTATCTTTCCCTGGAGTCTGATAGTCATAATACCAAAGACATTTTGGTCATAACTGATCACTTTACCAAGTACGCTGTCGCTATACCAACAAAAGATCAGAAGGCTACGACAGTCGCAAAGAGTCTTTGGGAGCAGTTCTTCGTGCATTATGGGTTTCCGGAACGTCTGCTAAGTGATCAAGGCCGGGATTTTGAGTCTCAACTCATCAAAGAGCTCTGCGTCCTTGCTGGTATCACCAAAGTACGCACAAGTCCCTACCACCCAAGAGGAAATCCGGTTGAGAGGTTCAATCGCACTCTTCTCGGTATGTTAGGAACCTTAAGAGAAAAGGATAAAAGTCACTGGCGTGATTATGTAAAACCCCTAACCCATGCCTATAATTGCACCAAGAACGAGGTCACCGGGTTCAGCCCGTATGAATTGTTGTTCGGGCGCCAGCCTAGGCTACCAGTGGATATTGTGTTCTGCTTACCTGTTAAGAATGGTAGTCCTAAATCTCATTCTCAGTATGTGAAAAGCCTGAAAGCCCGTCTTCAGGAGAGCTATGAGATTGCCACCCGAAATTCTCAAAAAGTTGCTCACCGAAACAAACGCCGTTTTGACAAAAATGTAAGAGAGTCAACACTGGAAGAAGGTGACCAAGTGCTAGTAAGGAACGTGCGCTTGCGAAACAAACACAAGCTTGCAGATAAGTGGGAATCTACTATCTACAAAGTCCTTAAAAGATTGGGAGACTTACCTGTGTACACTGTGCAACCCATGAATGGAAATGGTCCCAACCGAAACCTACATAGGGATCTCTTACTCCCTTGCGGTGACCTAATAGAACCAGAGGATACTGAACAGGCCAAACCAAAGGTTTCCCGGCCAAGAACCAGGAGTAGTCAACCTCAACTCCCTGAGGAAAACTCTGATTCTGAGGATGACTCAGGCTTCTGTCCTGCCCTGTTGTCAGTTATTCCGGAGGAAATGCTTGTTGAAACATATGCAATCCCAGGAGGACAGCAACCCACTGTGACTCCAGCAGAGGAGATGCCAGTTAACTCCTTGACCTCCCAGCCTCAGGAAGAGCAAGATGTGGGCAGTTCCGCTGAGTTGCTTACTGAACCAGATAAAGCTCCTCCTGAGACGGTTGAAGGAGAGGAGCCAGAGAGTATGATCGTGCAACTTCCTGCTGAAGAGGATGTGACCTTACCGGACGTGACAAATGAAATCCCAGCTTCTGCTGAGGAAGACAATGATGAATCAACAGCTGAAACTCCAGCTGAGGCTGAGAACGACAATGATGAAGTTCAACAAAACACTGAGGTGGAAAATGAACAAACCTCTGAGACACAAAACACAGAAGATGGAAGTGTAAACATTACAGATGGAGAAAGAAATGACTCTACACGTAAATCTGACAGAACACGGAAGCCCCCTGACCGTTTTCACTACCTTCAGTTGGGTAAACCCTTAGCCTCCTTTGCACAGAGTCTTTTGCAGAGTTTTAATCAAGCTCTAGACACCTTGACTGACTATGATGGTTACTCTATGGACCATAGAGCAGTGCATGAAGGGACTCATGCAGAGTCAAGGGGGGAGGGTGTAACCCATGTGAACCATAGGGCTACTAATAGTGGGCCTATATATGTAATTTAGAGGTGTAGTTGCATTTCGTTTCCACTGGAGGGCACTACACTACACTCTGTCCTTGCAAGTTGAGGTTAGAGGTAGAATTACATCCTGGTTACTTCCTCATTCCTTCTTGCTAGAGAGGTCTGCTGAGAAGCTGCTGAGAAAATCCCTTGGTATGATTACAACACAAAATAACCATTCATTGTTGATTATGTCAATAATATATGATAGCTAATAAGCACTTTTCTTATTAGAGCCAACTGTGATCCTGAAGGAGAAAGAATTCAGTCAAGTATTGTATGTTCAGAACCCTGGTGAGTGAACAGCTTGTATTCACTAGGCCTAGTGTTAGCCTCAATCTGTTGTTAGCATGTCCAGCTATACATACTTTGCTTACTATTTGAGCCCAGATACCTTTCTTAAAAACCAATCAGGGGTTTATGACCATTGTGTCTAATGTTTAACATGCTTTGGTGCACTCTGTATCATTGTGGTGATGTATAAGAAGCTAACTATGCTAATCGCGAGTAGCATTAAGCTAACTGCATAACATGTGGTGATGCCAGGTTACATGGTTACATGGTTAGACATCAGGGGTGCATACTACATGTTGTTGTGTTGCATCAAAAAGTCACTTTAATGCTCTGTAGTAGCTACAACTACAAGGTCATTGTAACAAGGTTGAATGATAAATGTACTTATTGAATAAGTTCATGATAAAATTCATGGTTAAAGGGGAATATACCTAACATTAATGCTCCTATGTTCCAAAGTATTAAAAAGGTTAAAAAGCCTAAAAAGAATTATATTACACCTAAAAGGTTGATAAGAAATTCATTTGTAAATAATTAATGTGTCATGTTGTTAATATGTTTTGTACATTATATGCTGATTCATTTCATGTAATGGATGTATTTCCTTTGTTAATGGTTATACATGATTTCACTGTATTTGAAGTATATCTTTAATTATTGGTTAAAAGAGATTAAGAAGAAAATAAGTTAATGAGGTTTCATTCACTCATAAGAACACAGAGTAATTTACTATTCTGCACGTTGTGTAGATTGGTTTTTTGACAACCTCAGAACCCCAGAGAAGTCTTTTGGACAAACTCCAGAAGAGGTCTGAAATCTGTGATGGCGAGCCAAGCCCAGTAGAGTCTGTGGATGGTCGTGGAAGCGGTGTGGCCAACCGTGGGACCTGCCACAGAGGATCGTACTTGAGTAACCGACAGATAACAGATAAGATCCAAACTGCTTTCTCTGCCCGAGAAGCAGTCCTTTCCCCATTCTCCTACACTGCTGTCTCTGCCCGAGTAGCAGTGCCCCTCCACCCACGTATACTGACACCTCTGCCCGAGGTCTCCTTTTCCCTACACACACACACCCTCAAGGAAAGAACTGAACTAAGAACTTAAGAAACCGTACACTCACTCTCTGGATCCCCAAATCCTTAACATAGAGTGAATCTTGAGGTTAAAGGACAATTTAACCTTTGTGGACAATTTATGGTATTTGCTATTTCTAAGAGCTCTCTTTATTATTTTCCATACTGCAGCGCTGCCACTGTATTCTGTATTGTATATATATGTGTTCATTGACTGCTGTTGCTGAGGCAATAAAAGACACGTCAATACTGTTCAACTCAATTCTAACTCTTGGCGAGTTATTCAAAGGTAACCACTAACGAACCTAGGTAGATGTCTAGCGCCTCTTGTTCTCTGTCATCGGGGCGGGAGAGGGGGCGCTACACCTGCTATTTTTGAATAGCCAAAGAAATCTAAAGTGACACAGATTCCAGGTCTTAATGGGTTAAACTGTTGCCGATATGGTCTTCCAACCGAAGAGCTAAAAAAAAGAAAGAAGAAAAGATAATTCCATAAAATATCTACTGGCATTGGAGAGAATCATTAAACCAACATGGCAACCCGACTCCACATCCTTTCCTCTCGTACTCTTATAAAACCTCTTATAAACTTCACTCATAAAAGTGAAGTGGAGAGGCATTGCTTCAATAAGAAGTGCTGCTGCTGTTATCTCGCTCTAACCAGCAGACTCACCGTTATATTGCTCTATTACAGCGCCTATCCAGACAGGGATCGAGGATACTAGCAACACACACACTTATACACACTTATACACACGCACGCACGCACGCACACACACACACACACACACACACACACACACACACACACACACACACACACACACACACACACACACACACACACACACACACACACACACACACACACACACACACACACACACACACACACACACACACACACACACACACACGTACGTACACAGGCCCCCTGGCTTGTCTGGGGAAGAGTCATGGGTGTCATTAGCCTTGCCGGACCCAGCCAGGACCCGGCCGATACCAGTTCAGAGCTGTATTTTATTCACAAATATCTGGACATGCTGCAGTCCCCATGCGTCCCAACGGTCGTAGTCGTAATGATTGTGTTATAAAATAAAATCACACTTTATTTATATAGCACAGGGGTCTTCAATGTTTTCAGGCCAAGGACCCCTTGGTTGAGAGAGAGATAAAGCAGGGACCCCCATTATATATTGTATCAAATATATTCTTTCTTCATATATTTCATTGGCAGCTTCATAGACTTGTTTCACAGCACTATCATGGATTCATGTTAATGTGTATTTCCAGACATTTAACCATGCACCTAAACAACACTTAGTAAACCCGACCTTTCACTCTGTACTTACTCTGCTCTTTCCCCCCCTATACCAAACCACTTTGCCGAAAATAGCAGATCTACAAGCGCACAACGCCTCGCAGCGCGAGGCGTTGTGTAGTTGTGTGCTATGTTTTGGTTCTCCTCAGAATATGGATGCTTGGTTGAAATCACACAAAGACTGGCCCTGTAGTAACTCTGACGACCCCCTAGGGGTCCTGGACCCCCTGTTGAAGACCCCTGATATTTACAACAATGGAAATTGACCAAAGTGCTGTACAGTACATGGAGGGCAACAACAGGACAGGCCTGTGCAACAAGTCACAGGACAAAGAGCAAAAGATAAAAACATATGAAACTAGAAAAAGTGCTCCTCGGAGCACAGGTCTCCGCCAGGTCAGGTAGCTTATCGTGGCCTCCTGGTGGCGCTATAATAGGCCAATGTGTAAAGGGCGGCATTTCTTCTTAGGCCTTTCACGGCAATCGGGACACTGCATTCATGATGTGAAGCATTTTGTTCCAAAAATGTGTTTTGCTAAATTAGACCTGCTGGTGGCGCTATAACAGGCCAATGTGAAAAGGGTGGCGTTTCTTCCTCGGCCTAGTGGGAATGTGCACTCGCGCTGCGTTCATGATTTGAAGGCTCTTTTGTGGCGTGCCGTCGTGTCAGGTTTTCTTCTCGTTTACATTCCTCTTGTCTCTCGTCCTTGGCAGAGAGGGAACAGATGGGTGACACAGGAAGCAGAATAGGTTAGAGATAAAATAAATAAATCACTTGTTAAGGCAAAGTCCATCTGCATTAAAAGAGATGTCTGGTCCCGGGAAAAAAAAAACAGTTATTCATTTTGTAAGAGCTATGATGATTATTTAAGCTTTGTGTTTAGAGTCATTGAATAATATATGTGGACATGGATACAGTACAAATGGCTTTTGGAGCTGGAGAGATAAGTGAAGTACAAATCAAGGCGAGGTGCTGCGTTGGACAGGTTAATACGCTTTTATTTCATTCATTTATTTTTCATTGCCAGTCGTTGGGCCTCACTTAGCAAGCTGCGGCACGTGAGTTTCATGTTGTCGTGGAATTCTGGATCAATCAGGATCAGTGAGGCAAGAGGAGTTGGAGAATGTGACAGAGCAGCTTGACTAATTTACTAGTATAACACATTCATTGTATATGATGCTGTTTTGTATAACTTGTAGATTCTCAGTCCCACAGAAGGTGCACATTCTGTTGTGACATGGAATCTAATATACTTGTGTTTATCTATTTATCAGATGCTGTAAAGGGGAGGCTGCCTTGAAGCCTGAGGAGCTGCTTAATGCTACATGGTGATCCTGTACCTTGCCTGTAGACCTGTTCGCAATTTGGTGTTGGGGGAATTTCTCGCCTGAACTGAGTCAGTGGGTCCCTAGACATGAAAAATCACGGAGGTGCTTGTCCGCCAGAGTGGCAGGAATGGCGCAATGGCCAAATCAAAAATGGCCGCCATCGACTATGATGAAAATCCAACTTTTTTGTTTCTGAATGTATTTACAAATGTAATACCTCCATTTAGACTAATTGTGGTGTGTGGAATTCATTTCTGATATTGTTATGACCATTCTGGGTGATTTTGACCTTGAAAGGTCATGGTCAAGGTCATTTTGTTATTCTGAAGACCTTGGCCATAACCTGGCCATTGTTAGGAGTAAAAACAGGTGCAATGAGTCTTATCCAACTAATTCTGACATTTAGAATTCCTTTATGGTATTGTTTTGACCATTAAGGATCATCTTGTCATTGAAATATCAATGTCAATGTCATTTTTCAATAATTAAATTACAATTTTGTACTTTACTGTGCCTTTTATTGTATTGCTTTTCATAATAATTTGTTTTATTTACAGCAAAAGACATACATGAGAAAAGTAATTCTAAACATCACCTTTTAACTTTTATTTTAATTGGGTTAGACTTGAATTGGGTTACACTACGCTAGCTGCAAATCAAAGTTGCCCAGAGCATTTTGAGGCCCTGATTGGACAATTGGAGAAGTTGAATCAGGACTTTCTGGAGTTTGAGAAGGAGTGCGAAGCCAAGTCAGAGCTCTGCCAATTCTTTGGAGTTTGGCTAGAATTGGTGGCCGTCATCAAGAATGCTGTAGTCTCTGAAAGAGAAGGAAACTGGGATCTATATGCGGCTACTGTTTAGGACTCCATGCCAATCTTTGCAGAATGTGACTGCATAAACTACCTGCGTCATGGCTCATGGTATCTTGAACAAATCAAAGTGCTAGAGTTCACACATCCTGAGCTCTACCGGCGCTTCTCTATAGGCCAGTGGGTTGTTCAGGATCGACCAGGCTGGTTCTGCGCTGTAGGAGGTGACATGAAGGTTGAGCAGACCATTCAGCGAGTGTCGAAGGGTCCAGGAGGTCACTATGTAGTAGGAGCCACACACAATGCCAATTCTGTGGCAGAGTTCGAGCTCTTGTTCCACGAGATTGGGTCAATCACCAATGTCCTCAACCTTCTCACCAACAACAACACCATGAAACACACAGAAAGCCATCTCCAGCATGCATTGAGTACCACTCGGCGCCTTAAATTCAACCGGAATGTGTCGAAGCTGCTGGACTTTGTGCTAAAGCGTCAGAATCCATACTCAATAATGGTCAGTGTGCCTGTGCCACTGCACAATCTGCTCACAAAGCAAGCTGTTGACCGAGGGGTCGCTCCACGCTTGCTCAACTGTCTCACAAATGGGGAGCGTGTCTACAGCTCATACAGACAGGAAAGGTTAGTTGAGAAGACCAAGAAAATGAGCACAACCATACCAAAGCGGAAGCTACCGCAGTTCAACGAGCAACCGAAGAAGACACCAACAACCATTCTGAAGGAGCAGAAGTTAGTCTCATCCAAAGACATGGCCGAGGCACATAGGAGTATGGACATTGCTAAGGAGCGGGGCATGAACATCCGGCAGGTTTGTTTGAAGGTGACCTTCCAGCTCATGTCAACAAGTCAAAACTTGTCAGTGAAATTGAGCCTGAACTTGACCTCACCCAATGGAGTCCAAAGTCTACTCTTGCCACTCATGTTGTGGTAGACTTCATGTCAAAAATACGGCAGATGCCACTAGCACGATTCCCTACTTTCGGTGCTGTCATCAACACCATCATCAGCTCAACATTATCCCTCTGCGAAGAGCCAGCGTTCATCCATCTCATACTTGATTCCTACATTGAGATGTCTCTAAAGGAAGGGGAGCGCATGCGGCGCACAGACTCAAGAACAGGAATCGACATCATTGGCATGAACAGAGACACACCTATCCCTCAGCAACTTGACAAGTTCTGGGCATCTGAGGAGAACAAGCGGAATGTCCAGCTGCTAGTTCGGGATATGGTGTGCAGTCGAGCCTGTGGCAATACTACCATCATTGTCAGCTCTGTTGTCTCTGAAGATGAGGTGCTCCCAGCAAAGACAGCTGGTGGTGAAGAGATCCCAGACCTCTTGAACTGGATTGAGGAGGCTGATACCAGATTGGTGGTGCATGTGGACTGAGCTGTTCGTGTGAAACAGAGCAAGAGAGTTATCATAGTCTCCAATGATACAGACACCTTTGCATTACTGCTGTACTACACCCCATACTTCCAAGCACTGGGGATGAAGGAGATCTGGCAACAGTATGGCACTGGTGAGAAGCGGCGCATGCTTCCACTGCATCAAGCAGTCTCTCATCTTGGAGCACCACTAGTCAAGACAGTGATCAAGGCACATATCCTGACTTGCATGAGCAAGGTGGGGACCAAACATGCAGCTATGACTTGTGACCCAGTACAATATTTAACAAACTTTGGAGAGGCAGACACCTTGACAGAACAAGACACAGCATTGGCAGAGAAGTACTTGGTACGTGTCTGGGCAGGGGCTAGGTCAAGTACAACTGCTGAGACGTTTGATGACCTCAGGGTAGAAAGCTATACCAGTGCCAGTGCTGGAATTGATGCTCTCCCTCCCACAAGTAGTGTGATCAGAGGTCACATCAAACGAGGTGCTTTTCTGGTGCATAGGGCTTGCCACCTGCTTGTGACGGCCAAGGAACCTGAGGCAAGACTAGAGGCAATGAAACATGGATGGGAGGAGCACTTTAGTACACTCCTGCCATCCAAATGTCTGAAGCCCTTACCACCGAGTCTGCTCACAGTATGCAAGTGTGCAGGCAAGTGTGACACTCGGCGATGTGGCTGCCGTGCTGCTGGAGTTACGTGCATTATATTCTGCCATGGAAAACAGGAAAAACCTTCATGTAAAAACCCATCACACTAACCTGCATGCACACATATATGCTGCACTGTAAGAGAAAAAAGAAAGAAAAAAATGTTGTCTTATGATTTTATTTGTATATCACTTTTATTTCCATGTCTTATTTTCTAATTAAAGCACCCAAATCAAATAAAAGTCAAAGGGGGATATTTAGAATTGGAACATTTTTCATGTTCATGTCTTTTGTTAAAAAAAGGAAAAAAAAGGAAAAAGTACAATAAAAGTGTTTAAAAAAAATTGAGTTATTGAATAATGATATTGATATTGATATTTCAATGACAAGATGATCCTTAATGGTCAAAACAATACCATAAAGGAATTCTAAATGTCAGAATTAGTTGGATAAGCCTTATTGCACCTGTTTTTACTCCTAACAATGGCCAGGTTATGGCCAAGGTCTTCAGAATAACAAAATGACCTTGACCATGACCTTTCAAGGTCAAAATCACCCAGAATGGTCATAACAATATCGGAAATGAATTCCACACACCACAATTAGTCTAAATGGAGGTATTACATTTGTAAATACATTCAGAAACAAAAAAGTTGGATTTTCATCATAGTCGATGGCGGCCATTTTTGATTTGGCCATTGCGCCATTCCTGCCACTCTGGCGGACAAGCACCTCCGTGATTTTTCATGTCTAGGGACCCACTGACTCAGTTCAGGTGAGAAATTCCCCCAACACCAAATTGCGAACAGGTCTACAGGCAAGGTACAGGATCAATGGGGAGCAGCTTGGGTGGATTTTGAATGCACGGGGTTGGTTGATTGTAGCCATGGGTGGGGTCTGTTAGACTATATAAAGGAGAGCTGAAGGAGAGCTGGTCAGTAGAGTGTGGGCTGCCATGGGGAAAGGTTGACACCTTACCTCTCTGTTATTTTGTAATGTTGAGTGTGCGTTGTTTTTTCTTTTGTTATTTCACATATGTTGTCCAGGCCTGGAATAAATACTTTTCATTTTCACCTGCAAGCCTGCCTCCTGGTCGATCTATGACATTTCAAGGGTTTTCCACTGACTAAAATGCCTATACACAATCCCACTTGGTAACAGAGATAATATTACATTTAAGTAAAAGTAAAAGTATCAATACTGCAATGCAGAAATACTCTGTTACAAGTAAAAGTCCGGAATTCAAAATGTGCTTGAGTAAAAGTACCAAAGTGTTGGAATCAAAATGCGCTTAAAGTACTAAAAGTAGAAAGTACTCATTATGCAGAATGTCCCATTTCAAGTTTCCAAATGTATACAAATATTTTCAAATGGCTGAAATGTATATAGGGCAGAAGTGGTTAAGTGGTTAATAACTAAAGTTTTCAAATACATGTAGTTGAGTAAAAGGACAATATTTGGATCTGAGATGTAGTGGAGTAGAAGTGAAAGTATTGGATATTGAAAAAAGAAAAAAGAATACCGTGGCATCTCAAAAGGCAAATATTATACTTTTGCTCCACTATGATTATTTGAAAAATGTACTTACTAGTTACAGTAGATTACAAAAAAACATTACATTACTTGGCTATTTGAAAATAGATGATCTACAGGCTCAAAACCTGTCGCTTTGCGACGCGTTGTGAGCATCGCTGTGGTATATGCGTTGTGTCCCTGTGCTTATAGGAGCAAGTACATTGACCTTGGTGGTACTAACATTGCTTTGATTGAGAGAAAAACTCTTTTCAAACACAGGTTTACGTGTATTTATTTGAATGAAATAAGCCCAGGATCAGACCCGACTTTGAGCTTCAAAGGGCTTTCCTATACTCCGTCAGCAGAGAGTATACATTTAAATGGGGGTTGCAGTGAATCAAAGGAGCTCTGTCGCATAGCACCCCACCTGTATGTGCCCCTCTGTTTACATTTCCTTTTTATGCTTTTTTGTATGCTCATTTGTATTGGAAAGGAGTCTATACAATACATTTTGTTGACAAAAGCCTTCACATTGAATTAGGGTTATTTTCTTCCTTCATGAGATTTGTACAGAGGTATTTGGAATACCATTTGAACCCTCCCTTCTAACAGTCAATGTTGGTATTGTCCCAAAATACTTATCTTAATCCAAACAGGTGGCAAACAACAGTATAGCTTTTGCTTCTCTGATAGATGCCTAATTCTGTTCAATGGGCTAGGGATCTACAAGCTCACAACACGTTGCCTTTAGTGTTGTTGCCGTACTCATATGGATATACATGATAGCTTTATTTTTCCCTAGTAAATACCGGTCCATATCTATCGGTCAGATGAGAATTAATTACATCAATAAACGGAGGAAGGAAACGTGTTAATAATAGTATTTGGGTTTATTCCAGAGAAGAGATCTTACAAGCGTTGGAAAACCATGGTTCCAGATATATTCTACTGACATAAAAACAGAGAGTTTTATACATAACGTGGGGTAACGCCTTTCGTCATCACGTCAGCCGTTAGTTATGTCTCGACTGGCTCCATTTCCTGGGCAACCAAGGTTGTGGTATCATTTATGCATAATGTTTATAACAACAAATCCGTGTGGCAACATTACATTACATTACATTACAGTCATTTAGCAGACGCTTTTATCCAAAGCGACTTACAATAAGTGTATTCAACATAGGTAGGGAACGAAAACTACCAATCACCAGAAGTCTTAAGTGTGTTTCCTGCAAAAAACAAGCAACCAAGAGTATACCTAGCGCTAAGGTAAAAGTGCAATATATCAGCTACCTACTTTCCTAAACAGATGAGACAAAATAGCAAAATCAAATGAGCATGAGCTCAGACAAATAAGTGAATCGACTAAACAAGATCCAATAAAACAATACAAAACTAAAACAAGAGTTCGTACAACTAGTTAACAACAAGTAGGCCAGGCAAAGAGGAAGGGTAGTGTTTCCTGAAGAGGTGGGTTTTCAGCCTGCGGCGAAAGATGGGCAGTGACTCTGCTGTCCTGACTTCAGTGGGAAGTTCATTCCACCACTGTGGGGCCAGAACAGAAAAAAGTTGTGACCGCGTCGATCGACCAGAAGGACCCCTGAGTGACGAGGCAATCAGTCGCCCCGAGGTGGCAGACCGAAGTGGTCGGGCAGGGGTGTAGGCATCAACCATAGCCCGGAGGTAGGAAGGAGCTGTTCCTTTCACTGCCCTATAGGCTAGCACCAGGGTTTTAAACTGGATCCGAGCCGCTACGGGGAGCCAATGTAGAGAACGGAGAAGGATAGTTGTGTGGGAGAACTTGGGGCGGTTGAAAACCAGACGAGCTGCAGCTTTCTGAACAAGCTCCAAAGGTCTGATGGCAGATGCCGGAGCACCAGCCAGGAGGGAGTTGCAGTAGTCCAGGCGGGAGATGACAAGAGCCTGGATGAGCACCTGGGCTGCCTTCTCCGTGAGGAAGGGGCGAATCCTCCTGATGTTGTAGAGGAGGAATCTGCAGGACCGTGTCACTGATGCGATGTTTGCCGAGAACGACAGTTGATCGTCCAGGGTCACACCCAGATTCTTCGCAGTCCGAGTTGACGTCACCAGAGCATAGCTTTGCCTTCCACCACAGCCGAGTGGCAATTCCAGAGCCCCCCTGTTACCACTTGCTCGACGTAAGTTGAAATAGTAGGATATATTAGATTAGCGGTCTCGCGACATCTGGGTGTAACCCAGTGTTTTTGCGACCACCAGGAAGAGGAGAGGACAGGATCACTAAACATATACACACTACTATATCTACAGTGGGGCAAAAAAGTATTTAGTCAGCCACCATTGTGCAAGTTCTCCCACTTAAAAAGATGAGAGAGGCCTGTAATTGTCATCATAGTTATACATCAACTATGAGAGCCAAAATTAGGGGGAAAAATCCAGAAAATCACATTGTCTGATTTGTAAAGAAGAACAAAAGTTCATCTCAATACTTTGTTATATACCCTTTGTTGGCAATGACAGAGGTCAAACGTCTTCTGTAAGTCTTCACAAGGTTACCACGCACTGTTGTTGGTATGTTGGCCCATTCCTCCACGCAAGATCTCACCCCGTAGGATCTTATTTTTTTGTATTTTTTTTAAGAACGGTGAGCAAAAATCCCTGAACCACACGGGGGGACTTAGTGAATGACCTGCAGAGAGCTGGGACCAAAGTAACAAAGGCTACCATCAGTAACACACTACGCCGCCAGGGACTCCAATCCTGTAGTGCCAGACGTGTCCCCCTGCTTAAGCCAGTGGATGTCCAGGCCCGTCTGAGGTTTGCTAGAGAGCATTTGGATGATCCAGAAGAGGATTGGGAGAATGTCATATGGTCAGATGAAACCAAAATAGATCTTTTTGGTAGAAACTCAACTTGTCGTGTTTGGAGGAGAAAGAATGCTGAGTTGCAACCAAAGAACACCATACCTAATGTGAAGCATGGGGCTGGAAACATAATGCTTTAGGGCTGTTTTTCTGCAAAGGGACCAGGACGACTGATCCGTGTAAAGGAAATAATGAATGGGGCCATGTATCGTGAGATTTTGAGTGAAAAGCTCCTTCCATCAGCAAGGGCATTGAAGATGAAACGTGGCTAGGTCTTTCAGCATGACCATGATCCCAAACACACCGCCCGGGCAACAAAGGAGTGGCTTCGTAAGAAGCATTTGAAGGTCCTGGAGTGGCCTAGCCAGTCTCCCGATCTCAACCCCATAGAAAATCTTTGGAGGGAGTTGAAAGTCTGTGTTGGCCAGCGGCAGCCCCGAAACATCACTGCTCTAGAGGAGATCTGCATGGAGGAATGGGCCAACATACCAGCAACAGTGTGTGGTAACCTTGTGAAGACTTACCGAAAACGTTTGAACGTCTGTCATTGTGTCTAACTATGATGAAAATTACAGGCCTCTCTCATCTTTCTAAGTGGGAGAACTTGCACAATGATGGCTGACTTTTGAAGAAGCAGTCAATGGCCCAGGTCGTCCATTGACGAAGTCGGGCTTTGACAAAGTCGCCTGCTGATGCCTTTGTTCGCCTAGCCTTCGTTCGACTGGCCGCTTTGAAAGCTGAAAGCTCCCGCTTTCAGAGCAGGTGGTTTTAAACAACTTCAACTGATTGCTAATCGTCTGCCAGGAGTGCTGGTCAAACCAGACACTTCACAGGGCAATCAAGTGGCCTATACAGGCTGAAACTACTTCTACTCCAGGGTGCCAATAGCCAACTGCTTTTAGCACAAAAACACAAAAACTACTAGAAACTACAGACTACCACACAAGCTAATAATACAGTACCAATAGAAAAGCACTTAGTGTACAACTACTAGCAGCTTGCTAAATAACAAAAAATGATACTATACTCAACTACCCAGGAGCTCAATTCTCTTCAGATGTTGTTTACACACTGGCAACAAGGTTAACCTGCTATCTAATATTGTTGACATACCACAAGGAGCCCATCAGACCTAAATAACGTTGCAGGCTGCCTGAGAGGCACTATCAGACACTTTTAACCATATTAACACATACAAATGGAAAATGCTACAAAATGAGACCCATCAATACATACAGACTAACACACTTGGTCACTTGAAGGAGTGGTTGGCACCAAAAAACAACCTGCATGCACGCTTAGAATGGTTTATTGGTGCTTTGGTGGGTTATCAGTGTAACATTGCTTTACAACTCCCGTAGGTCTGTAAAGCACCGAAGTCTGACGTAATGTACACATCCTACCTGGGTCTCGGTTTTCCACCCCCATTCTGAATTCCCATAGACGGGTTTAATATCGCGTCAAATTGTGTTCTGAAACTGTGTTCCAAAAATAAACTAATGATCCCGGCAGTTTCACTCTTATGGATATGAAGCATCAACTGACGGTGAGAAAACCATAATGTTACTTCCGCAGAATTAGTTAAATTTGCGCCAGAAACAGACTGTATCAAAGAAGTGACTGACTATCATAAACGATACAGAACCTCCTCCCTGACGATATCACAGAGACAGTTTGTGTATTTTTGGAACAAAATTCTTATACGAGACGATTCTAAGATGACCCAATGTTATTCTCCATAGAGAAATGACTTTACGACCCAGGGGATGAACGAGTGACGTCAGGACTTGTACTGTACTCTATAAAGATCCACCCAACTGAACTTTAATTGAAAAAGGCACTAAGAGTAGCAATTTGGCACAGGGGTTTATATGCCTCCGAGTCTTTTATTTTAATTTACGACGCAGTTGAAAATGAGCTTTAATATGTCATTATTATTCCCTCACTATATTTGAATATACTTAAGCTTTACTTTATTTGATGTAGTTTATCTATTTGACAGATTGGCAGTATACACTACTACACTATGTGATGGACTCTAGCGTATAGTCTGAGTTAACATTGATTGTGAACGTGAGGAGAGGAGAGGATGGAGAGGAGAGAGACTGCAGCATGTATATGTATATATATATGTATATGTACATATATATGTATATGTATATGTATATACTGTATATATGTATATATGTATGTGTATATGTATATGTATATGTATATATATATGTATATGTATACTGTATGTGTATGTAAAACTGAGATGAATACTTTCATGTGTTTGGGTCTACTATGTATCAGCAGTCAGGGCAGGGATTTCATGGAGGCCATGAAGGTCATGAAGGCCATGGCCGCCATTGCCCCTCAGCTTGGCCTTTATGCCCTTCACTAAATGATCTGCCCTGAGGCCACAGTGTGGGTGGGGTGACCATACGTCCTCTTTTACCCAGACATGTCCTCCTTTGGGGGGCTGTCCGGCCTGTCCGGGTTTTTTTAAATAAAATCCTTCAGGCAAAAATATGTGTCCTTTTTGTGAATTCATAATGTTCACTCTACAGTGTGGCCTTAATGCTCTGTCTCTTTCTTGTCAATTTAGTTTTCAGACACCAGTTAGAATCCACCTGAAGCCCATTCTACAAATGTCTTACTAAATCCCAACAGTTTTCTAAAAGAAAACGTGTGTTGCTTTATCAGTGGTTCTTAACACAATAACCGCCAAGGTATTAAACATCGTTTATTATCATCTTGCCAGCGTAATTACCTTCATCCCATGACATTTTAAACGCCGTGGAGGCGACATTGTGTTCCAAAAAAACAAAAAAGGCGGAGGGAAGGGGTAAGCGGAGGGATCTGTGTGTTCAGACGAACCACAACAATCCAACCGCGATCCGCCATTTTGGAACTGTGGCCCGCTGAAAACAGTGTTTTCAATGCAAAAAACAGCAACTGAGTTACAGCTGTTTTTCTGAAAATCCCATAGTCAGGGCGGGCGGAAGTGACGTTTTTTGGAATGATGTCAGATCCACATACTTCTTCTCTGAGTGACGATGGATCTTCACAGAGCTGTGTTACGGTGCCTAAAACAGCGTGCCAATTTTTAGCGGTGCCAACCGCTCTAAGCTTGACTTTGTCCGTATGTCCGTCCGTCCGTCCGTATCAGCACGGGATGATGAGCACGGGATTTTACACAGCTATAACTCCAGATTGCAGCATGCCACCAAGTCCAAATATGGTATGTGGACTTAGACCACCAATAGGGACGAGCATGACTTGCTGAAGTTAGCAAAGCGGGGTCCAGGGACCCCCCGCGTATGCTATGTCAGTCCGCCCGTTTAGGGCACGGGATTTTAAACAGCTATAACTCCAGTTTGAAGCCTGCCACCAAGTCCAAATTTGGTATGTGGACTTACACCACCAATAGGGACGAGCATGAATCGCTGAAGTTATCAAAGCGGGGTCCAGGGACCCCCCGCGTATGCTATGTCAGTCCGCCCGTTTAGGGCACGGGATTTTAAACAGCTATAACTCCAGTTTGAAGCCTGCCACCAAGTCCAAATTTGGTATGTGGACTTACACCACCAATAGGGACGAGCATGAATTGCTGCAGTTATCAAAGCGGGGTCCAGGGACCCCCCGCGTATGCTATGTCCGTCCGCCCGTTTAGGGCACGGGATTTTAAACAGCTATAACTCCAGTTTGAAGCCTGCCACCAAGTCCAAATTTGGTATGTGGACTTACACCACCAATAGCGAGGCGCATGACTTGCTGACGTTATCAAAGAGGGGTCCAGGGACCCCCAGCGCCCGTATGAGCACGGGATGAGCACGGGATTTTAAACAGCTATAAATCCAGTTTGCAGCATGCCACCAAGTCCACATTTGGTATGTGGACTTAGACCACCAATAGGGACCAGCATGAATTGCTGAAGCCCCGCCCCCTCTGTCTTCCCATTGGCTGGCCTTCAAACAGCCATAACTCAAGTTCGCAGCATGCTACGGAGTACACATTTTGTACATGGACTCAAACCAGCAATAGGGACGAACTGTAATTACTTAAGCCCCGCCCCCTCTGTCTGCCCATTGGCTGGGCTTTAAACAGCCATCATTCCAGTTTGCAGCATGCTACCAAGTACAAATTTGGTAAGTCGACTCAGACCACCAATAGGGACGAACTGAAATGAGTTAAGCCCCGCCCCAAAGGCACCGCTTCCTTCACACAGGGTGTGATTTTTTTTAATAGAACGACTTTATGCGCGTTGGCGGGGCAAGTGCGCTATTTAATAGAAAGACTTTTGCGTGTATGGCAGGAATTGAGTTAACTAGAAGCTCGGCCCTGCTACGCAGGGCCTCGCGTCTAGCCCGCCGCCACGCCCACGTAGCGCCCGCGGCCACTTGGCAGCGCATATAAGTGGCATAGCGTCATGAGGGCCAGTGGGGCCGTGGCTCGGTCAGTGAAGACCCTGTAGCGCGGATGATATGTGGCATAGAGGGGCAGATTTGAAATCTCCAGAGGAAACGTCCGTGGGCTACCATTGGTTCAGCGATGTGTGCGGGCGCCCTGCGGGCCCTCCTCCTCCACCAATGTGCAGTATTGAGAGCCCTGACGTCACAACATTTGGAGCGATGGGCACTGCACTCTGGTTGGTTAGGGTCCACCTAGGGCCCAGGTAGAAGGCAGTTAAAGCCTGCATGGTCAAACCCAGTTAGGACCCGCCTTGGTCCCACATAAACGTGGCTAGTTGGGGCCCACCTAAGGGCCAGGTAGAAGCGACTTATAGCCCGCATGGGCATAGCAGTTAAGACCCACCTCGGCCCCACATAGAATTGCCTAGGTGGGGCCCACCTAAGGGCCAGGTAGAGTCGGTGGGGACCCCCCACAGGCCAATGTTAAAATGGTAGCACTTGTTCCTCAACATAGTGTGAATGTGCGTGCAAAGTTGACCACAATCGGACGCTGCATTCATGATTTGCGGCATTTTGTGCAAACTTTAGATGTGAATCTTAGCCAATCGGGATGGAATATGAAAGATTAAACAGATCCGTCTTGATCACATGACTATAGAGATCATGTGTACCGATTTGCGTGAAATGTAGATATAATCGGAAGGAGTAATGTAAAGAAATATGTTGTACATAAGGCGGCCTCCTGGTGGAGCTATAAAAGGTAGATGTGAGAAATGTAGGGGAAAGGTTTTTCCTTGACCTCTAGAGAGTGCACATACAAAGTTTTACACAGATTGGTGCAGGTATAGGTAAAAACACAAATCGGACTGTTATAGCGCCACCATGAGGCTGATTAGAAAAATCTCAAGTGGAATTTCTTGCTCGGCATAGTGGGAATGTGGGTGCAAAGTTGCACAGAAAGTGCATGCTGTGTTCATAATTTGAGGCATTTTGGTCAAAACGGAGCAGTCCTGGAAACTGTGGAAGCCATTTTTAGTCAAGCAGGATGGAAAATGAAAAATCTGAAAGAGCGTGTTTTTTTTAATGACTATAGAGATCCTGTGTATCGATGTGCGTGATGTTAGGACAAAATATGTAGCAGTACTGTGAGAAAATGTGTTTTGCAAAAAGCGGCCTCCTGGTGGCACTATAACAGGGCCATGTGAAAGAAATGGGGCAGAGGTTCTGAATTGGCATCCAGGGAGTGTGTGCACAGTTGCGCTGCGATCAAGCCAACGATGCGGGAGAATAGCTATCCACAGACCGTCGGACGGACAGGGGGTAAAACATACTCTCGCGCCATCCCTTTCGGCCTGGCGGAGACAATAAAAAAGCTAAAGTGAAGGAAAAGAGCATTACTGCAGCAAAAGTAGTCAACAAACTATACTATAAAACATTGGCCACATTGTCAAATAAATTAAGAAAGAGGCAAACATGTTGAAAATAGCCGATCTACAAGCTTACAACGCCTCTCAACGTGAGGCGTTGTGAGCTTGTAGATCGGCTATTTTCACAATATTGACTTGTGGAACGGAGTCAAACAAAATTGGGGGGGTCCCCAGTTCAAATATGATTTTTTTTTGGGGGGGGTAGCCACTGCCCTAATCGGACCGAAATTATCTGAAATTACTACATGACCATAATGCAGCCTAAACGTGCGTTGCACGGGGCGGTCCTGCCATTACGTTAGTTACTGGAATTTCTGTGGAGCTACACCAGAAGACACACACAACATACACCATCTACAATGGACTAACGGAGCAGCAATAATAACAGTTACCGCACGAACGTGCATTGTTGACAAAGTGATTGCACAGCCGCTGCAGGCATGACAGCCACGTTAGCGTTAGCTACATGCCAACTATCACAGCGTCCTGTCCGTCGTCGCTGCGACTGACTCTGATGGCTACAGCCATAGATAAACACAACAGCAAGCTCTCTGAGATGCCATTGTCTGGGAACTGCTCTTAGCGTGACACGACCAATGAGAGTGAGCGCTTTCGTTGTTGCTAAGATACGGTGCATGGCACACGGCGTCTCTGCCCCATAGCTTTAAAGCTGCTTTCTTCTGCACTAAAATTCAGGCTTCTGCTTCCAACCCTAAAAAACTATTTGAAACTTTCTCCTCTCTCCTGCAACCACCTCCCCCTCCTCCCTCCTCCTCCCTCCTCCCTGACGACTTCGCCAACTTCTTTGACAAGAAGGTGAACGATATCCGATCCTCCTTCACTCCTCCCCCGGCTGATGCCCTGCGCACTACCCACACCTGTCTGCCTTCCACCCCTCCCTCCCTATCTTCATCTACTCCTCCTCCCTCTCCCCCACCCTCTCTATCCCACTTCTCTCCCCTCTCCTCTAAAGAGGTCCTTCTCCTTGTTACCTCTAGTCGCCCCACCTCATGCTCCCTGGACCCGGTCCCATCCCCTCTGCTGCAGTCCTCTGCACCTGAACTCCTTCCCTTCTTAACCCACCTTATTAACACCTCTCTGACGTCTGGCTACTTTCCCTCTGCTTTCAAGACTGCCAGAGTCACCCCCCTCCTGAAGAAACCGACACTTGACCCCTCTGAGATCAAGAACTACAGACCGGTTTCCCTTCTATCCTTCCTATCTAAAACTCTCGAACGTGCTGTCTTTAAACAACTGTCTTCCTACCTCCACCAGAACAACCTCCTGGACTCCAACCAGTCGGGGTTCAAAGTGGGTCCCTCGACAGAGACTGCCCTCCTGGCAGTGACGGAGTCGCTCCATGCCGCTAGAGCGAACTCTCTCTCCTCCGTCCTGATACTCCTGGACCTGTCTGCAGCGTTCGACACAGTGAACCACCAGATCCTCCTCTCCACCCTCGAGGGGATGGGTGTCTCTGGCTCTGCACTCTCCCTGTTTGCATCCTACCTGACGGGTCGCTCCTACCAGGTGATGCTGAGAGGGTCTGTGTCAGAACCACACAGGCTCACTACTGGGGTTCCCCAAGGCTCGGTTCTGGGTCCTCTTCTTTTCTCTCTCTACACTACATCTCTTGGTGCTGTCATCCACTCCCATGGCTTTTCCTACCACTGCTATGCCGATGACACCCAGCTGATCCTCTCATTCCCCCCCTCTGACACACAAGTGGAGGCACGCATTGCTGCTTGTCTGGCTGACATCTCGGAGTGGATGTCGACGAACCACCTGAAGCTCAACCTGGACAAGACCGAGCTGATGTTCATCCCGGGGAAGGGCTGTCCTCACCGAGACATGGCCATCACCATTGAGAATGCTGTGGTGACGTCAACTCGGACTGCGAAGAATCTGGGTGTGACCCTGGACGATCAACTGTCGTTCTCGGCTAACATCGCATCAGTGACACGGTCCTGCAGATTCCTCCTCTACAACATCAGGAGGATTCGCCCCTTCCTCACGGAGAAAACAGCCCAGGTGCTCATCCAGGCTCTTGTCATCTCCCGCCTGGACTACTGCAACTCCCTCCTTGCTGGTGCTCCGGCATCAGCCATCAGACCTCTGGAGCTTGTTCAGAAAGCTGCGGCTCTTCTGGTGTTCAACCGCCCCAAGTTCTCCCACACAACTATCCTTCTCCGTTCTCTGCACTGGCTCCCCGTAGCAGCTCGCATTCAGTTTAAAACCCTGGTGCTAGCCTATAGAGCAGTGAAAGGAACAGCTCCTTCTTACCTCCGGGTTTTGGTCAATGCCCACACCCCTGCCCGACCACTCCGGTCTGCCACCTCGGGGCGACTGATTCCCTCGCCACTCAACGGTCCTTCTGGTCGATCGACACGGTCACGACTTTTTTCTGTTCTGGCCCCACAGTGGTGGAATGAACTTCCCACTGATGTCAGGACAGCAGAGTCACTGCCCATCTTTCGCCGCAGGCTGAAAACCCACCTCTTCAGGAAACACTATCCTTCCTCTTTGCCTGGCCTACTTGTTGTTAACTAGTTGTACGAACTCTTGTTTTATTTTTGTATTGTTTTACTGGATCTTGTTTAGTCGATACACTTATTTGTTTTAGCTCGTGCTCATTTGATTTTGCCATTTTTGTCTCATCTGTTTAAGAAAGTAGGTAGCTGATATATTGCACTTTTACCTTAGCGCTAGGTATACTCTTGGTTGCTTGTTTTTGCAGGAAATGTACTTAAAACTTCTGGTGATTAGTAGTTTTCGTTCCCTACCTATGTTGAATGCACTTATTGTAAGTCGCTTTGGATAAAAGCGTCTGCTAAATGACTGTAATGTAATGTAGATCTCTCACACATGATTGGCGTAGGCTGCGTTGCCGTCGACGCTGATTGGCTGCATGTTGCTGTGACGTTGAAATGGGGTGCCAGGTCTGCTTTGTGTGTAAGCGATTTTGGGCTCATTTCGGCGCGCTTTTGGGCTGTTTTCCATAGAGCACGGCAGGGCTTGTTTCTGTCCCGTGACGGATGTGGCAAAGAAGGTGCAAAACGAACCATCCGGAAGTAAAGTGCGAGATGAAATATATAGCACTTTATGATTATTAGAGAAGGAGACAGATGTGAAGGTGGAAAATGGAATGTAGGAGGTTATATAGTTTTTCATGAGCGATTTTTGTAGCAAGTTGTGAGTGAATTGGGCCACTCCTGTGGGCGGGGGGCTGAATAGAACCATTGGGGTTTGGGAAGGAGACGCTCTCTGTTTGAGTGGTGAGATGGGTTAAGTTAAAAGTATTATTTCTGCGGACTTAATATTATTGTTTTTTGTTTTATTCGATGACCTTGCTGCCATGGCATTTGGCCTTTGTGCCCTTTATGCCCTTTGTGCCCTTTATGCCCTTTGTGTCCTTTGTGCCCTTTATGCCCTTTGTGTCCTTTGTGCCCTTTATGCCCTTTATGTCCTTTGTGCCCTCACAACATGGAGTGAGTGACCTTGCCCTTGTTTTTCAGAGGAATGGATAGAATGGACCTTATTTTAAAATGACATTTTTACTATAGTTCCGATAGTAAACTTTTAGTTTGAGCGGTCATGGTGATTTTTGATAGTGTGTAAAACATTGTTTATAGAGTGCTTTGGGGTGACTTTGACCCAACGCTTGCTATGCACCGTGTGGAGATACACGTGTCAGGCTGTTTAAGTATTAAACTCGCTCTCCTCACCAAAACAAACAGTTTGTAGAGGCTTCTCATGCTTCGCTCTACTCTGTGTCCCTTGAGCCAATGGGGCATAAACGGGCCAATGAGAGCCCAGAGCTGCTAGAAGCCTCCACACTGGAAAACTCTCTCTCTCTCTCTCTCTCTCTATAACTCTCGCTCGCTCGCACGCACACACACACGCACACGCACACGCACACGCACACGCACACGCACACGCATACACACACACACACACACACACACACACACACACACACACACACACACACACACACACACACACACAGACACACACACACACACACACACACACACACACACACACACACACACACACACACACACACACAGACAGGGCCGTGTTTATGCACAGGCAATGTAGGCACATGCCTATGTCTTGTCGGGGGGGGGGCCGAAAAATGCCCCCCAAAAAAAAAAAAAAAAAAATTAAAAAGTTTTTTTTTTTTTTTTTTTTTTTATTAAATAACATAAGCCTAACCTAACCCTAACCCTAACCCTAAAACCGAAATAAAGTAACAAAGAAACGCCCAAAAACGGCCACAATCCGCGAAATAACCGCAAAATTTCGCGCGCGCGCGTGCATGTGCGCTGGGCGGGGGGGGGCCCGAAAACTGTCCGTTGCCTAGTGCGCATTTTGACATTAACACGGCCCTGCACACAGATGCTTCCAAGTACTCTCATGTTTCACTTAAGTAAAAGTATAAATACTGCAATGTAGACTAGATATACTCTGTTACATGTAGAAGTCCCGTAGAATCGACGTCAAAATTTACTTAAAACGGCAAAAGTAAAAGTACTCATCGGTCAGAATGTCCCATTTCACAAGTTCAAAGTGCATAAATCTTTCAAAAATAGCTGATCTACAAGCTCACAATGCGTCGCATCGCGACGCATTGTGCGCTTGTAGATCTGCTATTTTCAAATGGCCGAAATATATATATATACAGAGCTGAAGTGGTTAATGCGTTTCTGTGTGATCAAAATCCACAAAGTAACTAGTAACTAAAGTTTTCATAATAATTGTAGAGGAGTAAAAGTACAATATTTTCCTCTGAGCCGTAGTGGGGTAAAAGTATTGGAAAAATTGTAAATACTGTACGAACACTGGCGCTATCTCTCTCCTTGGCAGAGCCCCCACAGTCATTACGGTCTGCACACACTCCAGGGAGGCTCGTTAAAAACATTCTGGAGATCCAAACTTTCATTCCATTTGCTTAGTTATCAGTGTGGTTTGTCACAGCCAAAGTGTTTGGATGTGTAGCTGCTGAATCCCCCGCGGGATTGGACCACAAAACGCACACGCGCGCACACACACACACACACACACACACACACACTCACACACACACACACACACACGTTTGTATTACTGTCCTTGTGAGGACATCGACATGTTAGGAAGCCGATTTTATGATTGATTTATGATTTTTTTTTTAGGTCTTTTTTGCCGGAAAATAGCAGATCCACAAGCTCACAACGTGTTGTGAGCTTGTGGATCGGCTATTTTCCGCCGCACAATGTATGTGTATGAAATAGTGAAAAAATCGACAACCCCCGACCCCTAAACCTAGCCTCTAAATGTCTAATCCTAAACCTATGACCTCAAGCTGAATCTCGTTCTGATTGTAAACGTGTCTATAAAAAAACATTTCAACCATTAAACGACACATTTTCTCTCAAGGAACCAGGAAAACGGTCCTCAAAGTGTCTGTTCCTCAAGTTCTACCATACGTGTGAGGACGTGTGGTCCTCACACGTACAGTATAGTAATACACACACACACAGACACAGACACACACACACACACACACACACACACACACACACACACACACACACACACACACACACACACACACACACACACACACACACACACACACACACACACACACACACACACGCACACGCTCCCTCATGGCTCTATGTGGTAGCGGTCCAGCAGCTTGTCGTTAAGGCCTGCATGGAGCTTGTTAAGCCCCCGTGGTGTTGATTTGAAGGGCTAGAGAGTATAAGAGGGCATGAATTGTCCGTCAGCATCCCTTCCCTTTAAGCAAGCCAAGCTGCAAGGAGGGGGGGGGAGAGAGAGGGACACTAATGATGTGGTCACGCTTTTAAGACCCTTTCACACAAGCCTTATCTCTGGGACGCTGAGAGAGACCAGAGTTGTGTCGGTAGCTCACCCCCCCCCACCCCAGTAAACTGGCGGCTCATGGAGTCCATGGTGCCGGGGTTCTTTTATCAAACCAGGCCATCCACCGCCCTCGCTCTCTGAGGCCATCCCTGCAGACCTGCTGGAGCTGCTGGCTGTGGAGGGGGAAGGGGGGGACCGGCCCTGCAGACATGGGGCTGCTGGCTGTGGAGGGGGAAGGGGGGGACAGGCCCTGCAGACATGGGGCTGCTGGCTGTGGAGGGGGAAGGGGGGGACAGGCCCTGCAGACATGGGGCTGCTGGCTGTGGAGGGGGATGGGGGGGGACGCGAACGGCGTTTTCCTAGCGACTTGCCTCGCCAGGAGGACTTTTAGGAAGGTGGGAGAAGATACGGCTGTTATTGAAGTCCTCTGGTGGATCTCTTGACCCGCGCGGCACACATTTCATCCTCTCAATTATTTCTCCCCCTCCAGAGTGTGTGTGTGTGTGTGTGTGTGTGTGTGTGTGTGTGTGTGTGTGTGTGTGTGTGTGTGTGTGTGTGTGTGTGTGTGTGTGTGTGTGTGTGTGTGTGTGTGTGTGTGTATATATATATATATATATATACTGTATATATATATATTCTGCTGCTCATGGTCACTCTCTCAGAATTCTTACTGCTTGCCTTGGCAGTTTTGTGTGATGGTTGGGTTTTTGGGGGAAAATGACAGCTAACTAAGCCATTTTCTTGCTATACTATGTGTCAGCTGCTTGCATGTTGTAAGCCTTGAACAGAACTAGAAGACTTTTAACGCATTCAATCCGGGAACGCATCTGTGTCATTTTGAGATTTATTTGGGCTATTCAAAAATAGCAGATATACAAGCCCGTAGCGCGGCACTCGGTGCCGCGCTACGGGCTTGTAGATCTGCTATTTTTGAAAAAGCGTAAAAATGTGTCCAAATCTTTAAATATATATTTTTTAAAGCGAACATTTGTAAAAAAAAATATTTTGTTGCAGCCCCCCCCCCAGAAGCAAAGATTTGAGTTAAAAATATATGTATAAAGATTTGCACAAAATGTTCAAGATTTTTCAAAATATAGCAGATCTACAAGCTCGCTATGAGCTTGTAGATCTGCTATTTTTGAATAGCCAAAGTATAAAACGATGGTTATCATAGCTCAAATCTAAAACGACAACAGATGCGTGTCCCGGATTTAATGGGTTAAAACTGTGAGATAAACTCGGCATCACACATTTAATGGCTGACTGGCTGAATGACTGACACACTCACTGATATAAGCACACACACACACACACACACACACACACACACACACACACACACACACACACACACACACACACACACACACACACACACACACACACACACACACACACACACACACACACACACACACACACACACACACACACACACAGAGCATGGATTTGCGCTTCACAATTTAAACTGGATCATGTTGGTCAGATTTTAAAGGTTCCAGTTGTGAAAATGAACCCATAAAGACCTGAGGCGATTAAAAATATATATATTCTAAATCCTAACAGTTCTCTGAAAAACCTATGTTGGTATAACATCAGTGGTGCTGACACCTTTTATCAAGGACCCCCACAATTATATGTATTTGGCCACGGACCCCCCCCCCATCTCAAAATATGTTGTTCCAGGGACCCCCAGAAGCAAAGATTTGAGTTAAAAAATGTTCAATCTAAAACATATAAATACATGCAAAGATGTGCACACATTTTTCACGATTTTTCAAAAATATCAGATCTACAAGCTCATAGTGCGGCACAAAGTGACGTGCTATGAGCTTGTAGATCTGCTTGTATATCTGCTTTAGAGAGGACATCAACGGAAACAAGCCTTCAACTCACTCACTCACTCAATATGACATGACTGCACATTTGAGCAAGATGTCAGCCTATTAGATTATAAATAAATCTAAAACCCATATTTGTTAACCACATGAATGGGTCATCTGAGGCCGTATTGATTCCACCTTCATACCAACTCCTGCTGAAGGGAAGAGAAAATGTTTGAGCCTCAGAAAATGCAACATCATTGTGACTTTAAAGGCTTCCATCACATGACGGGTCGATAACGCAATAGAGTCTCACAGCAGCCTTGAATGTTTAACCGAGACGTCAACCTTTTATAGATACTGTGGCTCCTGGTAACAACATCTGTCTGTCTGTGTGCTACAAGCACTTCAGCCCTAATACTTCATGCAAAAACACAGCGTAAATCGTTGGTTCTCAAAGTGGGGTCCGGGGACCCCAGGGGTACTTGAGGGGGTTCCAGGGGGTACCCAGCTAAATGATGGATAGGAACCAAATGGACCCTTATGGGTCTGTAACTCTGAGAGTGTACAAATGGAACCAAATGGACCCTAACGGGTCCATTTGGTTCCATTTGTACACACTCAGAGTTAGATTAACATTGATTTTACAACATGAATTGGGGTCCCAGAGATAGAAATGCCATTAAATGGGGGTCCGTAGCCCTAATGCATGTCAAACTGGGGGTTCCTTGAATTTAAAATGGTTGAGAATCACTGCTAGAGAGCCGTAAAAATCTTCTCTTATGGGGGTCCCTGGCTTATCTTTTCAAATGGGGGTTCGCGGTATCAATTTGGGGGTCCTTGACATGAAAAAGTTTGAGAACCACTGGCGTAAATAACTCACAACTCGTCACAATTCATTGTGAATTTTAGAACATTTGAGAACAATAAAAAAAAGTTCTTAGTTGAACATTTGTGCCAATTGTTTACAATTAAATTTGAATGAGTTTAAATAAAAAGACGATAACTACAAGCCCAAAATATGGACACCAGGCTTTGTTGTGGTATATTAAAAAAAAGGGGGGAAAATATAAGATGAAGCTGGTTAAGCTGATGACCTGTTAGGGGGTTGACATAATGTTTACCCATCCTATAACTGAGTTCTAATTGAACTCCTATAACCCTATAACCTTAAACTATAGCCCTGCACTTAAACTACATTGGGTTGTGTTGATGTTTTTTTATTTAGAGTAGCCAATCATTTGTTCCCCCCTTTTTCTCTCCAATGTAGTCGTTATGCCAATTAACTCCTCCCCACACACACGTCTGTGTTGTCACTGTTGTTGTATCCTACTGACTCACCTGCCAGTGAGGAGCCCCCACCAGGAGGACGTAGAGCCTTCGTCCTACTCCTCCCGCCCAACACTCCCCGCTGAGAGGTGCCGCCCCCCCCCCAGCCCGTAGCAGAACGGGCAATGACCGATATCATCTTCCCCGCCTGACGTCCCTCCCCTGAACACGGGCCAATTGTGTTCACATAGACGCCCGGTAGATGCACCACGGTGGATTCGAACCCACAACCTCCGTGGTGGTGGACAGGGACTTTACCACTGCACCACCTGAGCGCTAAACAACATGGTTTTTAACAGCTAAGTGGATATAGTCCTCATTAGGGTTAGAGGTGTGTGTGCAGTATACAATCAGGTTGGGGAGGCGACCACCATTTTCAGATGGTTGGTTTTAACAAAACTATCCATACTAGTGTTGCTGCCATTGCCAGAGACAACATCGGTGGCATTTGGCGAGTCAATTTGTTTCATCTTCATCTCCATCCTTTGCTTGCTTGGCGAGCCTGTGCACGTTTAGCTAGCAAACAAGATGCTTTTCCCGTGAATGCAGCAGCGACCAAAACAGCGCATCGCACAAAACCGTCCGCCCTGCTTCACGTGACGCTACTTGAGATGCAGAGCGTACAGAAATCAGTGGCAATTTGCAGAAAACAAAAACAGTGTCCCTTTTGTGCTCACAACAGTCTGTAGGCTAGAGTCTACTCTCTGTTGAAAATCCTGGTAATTATTTTCGAGCCCTCTCTCTTCTCATTCAGAGGAACTCTTGCCCCGTCTCGCTGCTTTCTGACGGCATTATTCAGATGAGTTCTGCATTGCAGGCTGAGTCATGTTTACTGACCAGAGCCGCAGTGTGAAATCCACAATAATTGCTCTCCACACACATCTCCCCAGGCATGGAGTACAGTTACAGTCAATTCACACAGTAAGTCCAACTGATAGGCCTGCCGTATATATATATATATATATATATATATATATATATATATATATATATATATATATATATATATATATATACAGATACTAGGTTCACGATACAATTTTTTAAACAAAATAAATTTCAAGACAAATGACCATGTCTCTTACACAAAATACAGTATTTTCTTCTCTTTTTTTTCTCTTGTTTTTTACAACCCAGTGCCAATTGTCTATGTAATCCTGGGCGCTACTCTCCCTCTGCCAACCTAGGGAGAGCCCAGGGCCGAGCTCATGCCTCCTTCAATGCATGAGAGCCAACTGACCTTCTTATCACCTGACAGGGGGGAGTTTCCCTGGTTGGACGTAGCGCGTGGAAGGAACACCTTATTCCAACCAGTTCCTTTCCCCTCCACCAAAATGTATATGCATTTGGCCGTGGACCCCCCATCTCAAAATATTTTGTTCCAGGGACCCCCCCAGAAGAAAAGATTTGAATTACAAATATTCGCTTTAAAACAATGTATATTCAAAGATTTGCATACATTTTCACGATTAAAAAAAAATAGCAGATCTAGTGCCGCGCTACGAGCTTGTAGATCTGCTATTTTTGAATAGCCAAAGTGTAAAATAATGCTTTTTAGCTCAAATCAAAAAGTGACACAGATGCGTTCCAGGTCTTAATGGACTAAGAGTAGACAGGTGGAGGAAATACAGTGACAATCACAGGACTGGTTCGACAAGACAAGACAGGTACAGATATCTAAACAGACAGCAAATAATTGTAATGATACTACAGAATGAGATACAGCACACCAAGGCAACAAACTACACAGAACTACAAGACCAAAACAGAACAGGAATACAGAGTAAAAGTCCAAAAAACTAATAAACACAGAAAAGTCCACGGGCCGAGGAGCGGACCGTGACAGAGGCTCCACGGCTAAATTCATTTTAGGGGGTCCTTGACCTTGACATGTAAACATCTGAGGACCACTACTCTGATACAGGCTGCAATACATTTGATTGGAGAGGAGTGGGATACAAACCAAACAAACAAACAGACAGATATGTAACTCTAACCCAACAACAGCGTTATTCTCAGCTCATTACTAAACCACAGCCTTCTTCAATATATGTGCTGCCTCTACACACTGACACCCTGTGTGTGTGTGTGTGTGTGTGTGTGTGTGTGTGTGTGTGTGTGTGTGTGTGTGTGTGTGTGTGTGTGTGTGTGTGTGTGTGTGTGTGTGTGTGTTTGTGTGTGTGTGACAGCTTGTTGGTGAGGGTGGCAGTGTGGCAACGGGTGACAAGCAGCGAAGACGCGGTGCCACCAGGGCTGTTGACAGAGAAAGAGAGAGAGAGGACATCACAGCACTTACACGCACGCACGCACGCACACGCACACACACACACACACACACACACACACACACACACACACACAGCTGCGCTTTCCCCCTGCTGGCATGTCAGTTTCCCAAATTGTTTCATGTTCTTTTGAAAAACTAAATAAAACCAAAAGGCAAACAAATCCGAGAGAGAGAGAGAGAGAGAGAGAGAGAGAGAGAGAGAGAGAGAGAGAGAGAGAGAGAGAGAGAGAGAGAGAGAGAGAGAGAGAGAGAGAGAGAGAGAGAGAGAGAGAGAGAGACAGGGACAGAAAAAAAGAAAAAAGAAAAGGGATACTTGTCTAATACTTTCTAGTCTAGTTTCTCAAAATGGCACTTTTCTACTTTCATAAGGCTTGAATCCATCTCTGTGGGGGTTTTAATGCCAGTAAGGATTTACTGCCATCTATTGGTGTTGTCAGTAAATGTCTGTCTGTCTGTCTGTCTCCACACACTGCTCACTCTCACTGCTTGGATTTCAGTCCGGCGTTGCCAGATCTTTATGAGAGAAATAAGCAACCAGATAAATTGAATCTTGACCGTCAGGTCAAACATCGTGTCAGGTCCTGTGTCCGGGTGTGACGTGACCTTTGACACAATCTAAATGTCTCAATAGATAAAAAAAAATACAGCCACTACAATTGTATTATATTTTATTAACATACTCTACCATGCAGATTGGACAAAATTACATTTCATTCATTTAAAAAAAGAGAAAATTGACGCCCTACTCTTGATCATACTACAGTGCCACACAAAAGCATCAAAAGTAGCAGATCTACAAGCTGTAAATGCGGCGCGAAACGACCCGTTTTGAGCTTGTAGATCTGCTGCTTTTGCCATTTTTCAATTTGAAGCTCAAGATTCAATGTATCTGGTTGCTTATTTCGCTCGCAAATTCTGGCAAGACTGGACTTAAACCAGGTCTATGAAAACAAGTCCAAAAGAAGCGACTATTAGGCCACGTGAGCACTTTAAACTGGCTATTTGAAAATAACCGATCTACAAGCATCTGCTAGTTTCAATCAAATCTTGGAGAAGGAAAAAAAAAAGGGAAACATTTTGAATATTTTTCATAACATTTTAACAACCACAAATCTGGTGCGGGTGTCGCCTTGCACAACATAGTTTTAGATGGTGGGGGTCCTGACTGTTTGTGGACAATTACATATTCATTTCGGGGGGGGGGGTCCTTGAACATGAAAATGTTTCAGAACCACTGGGTTAAACAACGATAGGAAACAAGCATCAAATAATCAACTACATTTTACAAACCAGCCCAAACCCCTAATTTACTCTACGAGCAACTTTACTGAAAAACAAGCCCAATGTCTGCTTACAATAAGCAGACATGGCGACACTGTTTCGGTCCATTTTCTCCAACATTTCTGCAGCTGAATAGCAAAGCTACGGATTCAAGTTACATCGAACAGTCATCGTCACCTCTCCACTTTCACAGTTTGAATTACTTAACATCGTTTTAACTTCTCCTGAGGAGGAGCTCGACTCTCATAACATCACATTTTTTGAATGGTATTATTACAATAAATGTTCATGTACAGTATGGGAGCATTAGCCAGTGCACTTATTGTGTCCAGCATCTGGTCTTGTATTGTTTGGAGATGGGTATTGCTTTTTGTAAACATACTGCATGCTGAAACCTTGGTAATAGGAGGTCAGGTCACCACAACTATCACAACTTTCTAATATTTTTCAATGCGGGCCTATTGCTGCATTCAATAAAAGGCGTGTGAATGCTTATTATACAGGAGGTTCAGAGTTGGAAGTAAACACTTTTCAGGTCCCTCGGGGAGGTGAAAAAAACACAAGCTTTCAAAGATAAATTGCTTTGTGCCTGTGCCAGCAGACTTTAAGGCCTTGAATCTAAAGCTCACAGTCTATGTGTGTGTGTGTGTGTGTGCCTTTCAAAAAACGTGAAGAAAAAAAAAACGCGAAAGAGTTCATAAATTAGATTTATTGAGCCAATCAAAAGCGAGTTATCTTGTCCCCCTGAACCACTTAACAACACGACCACTAATTGTGTGAGGTGCTTTTATAAGCACCGCTTTTTACACGGCCGCGTGGGCTTTAAAAACACGCCCACACTAAACACTGGAACGCCACTTTTTTTTTCAACCGCATGAATTAAAATGAAGCCCTTCTGCTTTTTTAAAAACGACCGTGATAAATTATGGGAGAAGATGACCTCTGTTTTCATAACACCTTGAATCACCGTCTAACGCGCTCCCACTCTCCTATGCTTGACTGAACAGTAATTACCATTTAACCCTTCAAGACCGGGAACGCATCTGTGTCATTTTTTTAGATTTTTAGACAAAAAATATTGTGAAAATGTGTGCAAATCTTTGAATATAAAATGTATATACATCTCCGCTCAAATCTTTGCTTCTGGGGGGTCCCTGGAACAAAATATTTTGAGATGGGGGGGTCCGCGGCCAAAGACATAATCATTTTGGGTGGTCCTCATGTAAAAAGTTTGAGAACCACTGATATATACTGTAGCAACATACGTATTTTTAAAAAATCACACCCTGTGTGAAGAGAGTGGTGCCTTTGATGAGCCCCGTATTGATGTTGTCATCAATGTTTGTTTATTGGACATACATACATACATACATACATACATACATACATACATACATACATACATACATACATACGGACGGACAAAGTCAGATATAGGAGTGGTTGGTACCACTCAAAAAAAGACATTTGTAGAATCCCCGAGAAGCAAAGATTTTACTTAAAATGTTCGCTTTGAAATAATATTCAAAGATTTGCACAAATGTTCACTATTTTTTTTACCAAAAATGCAGATCTACAAGCATGTAGATCTGCAATTTTTTGAATAGCCCAAAGTATAAAATAATGGTTATAGAAAAAATATATATAATGACGTTCCCGGACTGAATGTGTTAAAGTGGGACAGACGTGAAGGACTGAATGTGTTAAAGTGGGACAGACGTGAAGGACTGAATGTGTTAAAGTGGGACAGACGTGAAGGACTGAATGTGTTAAAGTGGGACAGACGTGAAGGACTGAATGTGTTAAAGTGGGACAGACGTGAAGGGGATGAGATGGTGTCGGTCCTCATGGCTACGCGTAGGCAGGGACGTGCACAGATAGACTCTAGGTGGCGCTAGAGCACCTGCCCTTTGCCCTCTTGACCAGAAGTGCCATTTTGAAAAAAAGTTTGTTTTTCTTCTTTTTTCTCAGTTTACAGTATGTACAGTAGCCCATGGTGACATCGATCAATTCTGGATTAAAAGCTTCTAATATTTCAACAATTCCCCAAAATGTGCATTGCAATTTTCTTCTATAAATCTCACAGTACTATGGCAGCCGGCGGTTCCGCGCGCCGCGCAAGGTGCCCTTTTTTTTGCCAGACCCAGGGGGTCGGCCTACGTGAGGCTTTGTCTTGGCGCTACGACAAGCTTGTAGATCTGCTATTTTTGAATAGCCAAAAAAATAAATAAATGACACGTGTGTTCCCGGTCTTGAAGGGTTAAATGGTAATTACTGTTCAGTCAAGCAATACCACATTGTCCTGTTTGGCACGTGGCGCTATTGAGCCAGTTTGTATTCATGTTATCTCCTGGTTCTGTGTGAAAAATAAAATAAAAAAAGTTTGGTATAGAAGAGATGTAGGGGAGACCAAAAACACAAAAAAGAAGGAAAAGTTAAAATTCATGGTGTAGTCCCTTTAAATGTAAAAAAAACAAAAAACAGAGATCAAGTCATGGCGTTGATAATGACATTTGGAATGGTCATAATAACTGACTGGCAAGAAATGCAAAGTGAGGTTCGAGCAATCATGGCAACACAGATGATTAACATCGACCTCTGTCTCAAACAAGTGTGTCACTGCGGAAATAAGAACAGTAGGTAGGTAGACTGACCACTTTTATATAGACTGACCACTTTTATATAGACTGACCACTTTTATATAGACTGACCACTTTTATATAGACTGACCACTTTTAAAGGGAGGTAGGGAACCATATTGTCATCAAACAATCCCCTTTGGGTTTATAAAGATAACAGTGCTTGATCAGTTTAGCTGTCATTGTGTCCTGTCTCAATTGAAAGCATTGGCAATTCTTTCAATTAGAAAAACAATAAAATAAAGAAATAACTGGATAAAAAAGCCATTGCATTGCAGTACACCTGGACATTGAAGTAGAGGAGGTGTGTAAAATACATAGAGACAAGAACAAAGTATGTCGCTCCTGGTGCTGTTAATCCAAATCTTATGGGAAGAAAACAACAACATGGTGCTTGGATTAGGCCATTTTGTTTGGCTTGCCGAGAATACGAGAACGCTCGCCCTGGGTCAAATCCGGCGACCTCGGAACGGTCGCCACGGGTATTCCTAAACGTAACCTCAGTAAAACTGTGTCTAAAGCTAACCTTATTCCTAACCTTAACCTCAGTAAAACTATGTCTAAACCTAACCTTATTCCTAACCTTAACCTCAGTAAAACTATGTCTAAACCTAACCTTATTCCTAACCTTAACCTCAGTAAAACTGTGTCTAAACCTAACCTTATTCCTAACCTTAACCTCAGTAAAACTATGTCTAAACCTAACCTTATTCCTAACCTTAACCTCAGTAAAACTGTGTCTAAACCTAACCTTAACCTCAGTAAAACTGTGTCTAAACCTAACCTTATTCCTAACCTTAACCTCTGTAAAACTATGTCTAACCCTAACCTTGGGGGAGCCTTCTGGTGCCGAAACCGAACGTCCTCTGTGGATGAAAATGGTCGAAAAATCTCTGCTTTGAGTCCCGAACGTTAGACTCCACTCACACGGCTATTCTCTTCTCTGTGTTTTTTATCTCCCTTCGATGTTCTTTGACATCAATCACATCAATCCTCTCAGAGATTTCACTATTTCTGACACTATTTTTGTGTGTGCCATCTCTCTCCATGAATTAATTGCCATCTGGTTGTGTTTATGGGTCCCCAGGAGAGGGATTATAGATGTTTTTGTACCCCCTCCTAACCTCCTCAGACAACATTTCTTTAGAACTCTCTGGATAGTACGTCGCCAGCAGATTATGGAAATAAAATAAAATGAACAAACAAACAAACAAACAAACACAAAGCACCTTGAATTTCTGACCAAATTGCAGAATCAAATGCGACCCATAAATCAACTTGGCAGGGAGTGCTCACCTTCCTCTGCGTTCCTGAGCCACTCCATGAAACTTTTTCAACTGCTCAAGGAAAACGCTCTTTCCTTTGGAGACGTGGGCTTCAGTTTATATAGAATGGCCTCGTCGCTCAGCACATCCGCTGGATGAATGAATAAGACACACACACACACACACACACACACACACACACACACACACACACACACACACACACACACAGAATTAGAATCGGTGCCAATGACACAGATGGAATCCACAGGTGCTTACAGACAAGAGGCTCTTTTAGTCCAGCAGGTTGACGACAACAATCAAAAGAATTTCAGCTCTAATCTCCATCCATCTGCCATTGTTCACTTGCACCAACATAGTTTCTCCCTAGTCAAAATCACTCCTACACACACACACACACACACACACACACACAGTGTCAAGTAGCGATCTTCATTCATTTAGAGACAACTACATTTGCATTTAGAAGTTCCTTGAATGGTTTTCACAGAACCTGGGACCCATTTCTAATACCCCCATATATATATATATATATATATATATATATATATATATATATATATATATATATATATATATATATATATATATATATATATATATATATAATTTTTAATATGATTTATTATTATAACTTTTCATACACATTTAACTGTGCTTATAATTCCATTCTTCTCAGGGTCGCTGCCAGTCATTTGGGTGCCCTAAGCAAATATCTTAATTCATCATTTAGTTATTATGATGCCTCTGCACCAAACAGACCAAGAGAGGATCCAAGATGGCGGCATGAATGTTACACGCTCTGCTAGGTTTTATGTTTTTATGTTTCTAAGTCATCCTTGCTTCGCAAATTTTATTATTGCTCCTTTTTAGTGACATTTTAAACACAGTTCGTTTTTTATCGTGACATCCTGGGATTTATCTTAGCTAAAGTTTATGAAATAGTGGATTGTCTACCTCTGAGAAGCCTGTCCCTCAATCCGCCTGGTGTCTCTGCCAGTCTGCCGGCTTCGACCCGGTGTACGACGTTACACCCCATCCGAGGGGCTGTGTCTGTGAGGCCAGGGTGTCCCCTGGACAAGCCGTTCTTGTCCGGTTGGCATTGAGTGCTGGGATCACCCTGGGTGGCAATCTAGCTCATCGAAGCTTGTGCTGCTCACTAGACGCAGTGTTTACACCACCGCTGGCTGTGGCAAAAACGCTAGTACAACTACAGCGTCTCTCCTCGCGCCTTGTCGGCGGCTGTGACCTGGCTAGGCTACCAACGGTGGTTCCATTGTTCTGCGCCGGATCTGCTCTGCTGCTGCTACTGCTGCTCGGATGGCTCGCCTGTCCTGCTGATCCGGTGGCTCTGCGTCCTGCCTCTTCTCGGCCTTTGTGAAGAAGGATTGCGCTGGATGCGTGGATATAAACGGCGCCTCCAGGTTGGCTTGTGCGGCGGAATCGTCTTTCATCTCTCTCTGGCTTCTGCGACGGCAAGCACTGTTGTTGTTGTCGGCGTCCTCGTGCTGGCATGCTAGTTCAGATGGCACGCTAATCTCGTTGTTCTACTGTACTACATCGCCTGTTAAGACGAACTTCAATACCGAGGCCTCCAGCCGCTACTTCTCATTCCACGGATTGAACAGTTTCTTTATCTCGGTTTCGGCCCGTTCTCCGTTTCATCTCCCCGCCTCCTTGGCTGTAGCACTCGGCGTGCTTGACGGCGGACTAACTGGTATTTGTCATTTTAGTCTCATATCATTTTTTAATTCTCTTCTTGTTCCTTTTTCTTTTTTATATATTTTTATTTTTCTTTTTTTTGCATTGTTGCATTAAACACCACTGTTAAATCATGACGTCCAGGGTGACATGTATTACTTTGCTACTAATTTTTGTCTTATCTTGTACTCAACCTCTTAAAGGCGCAGTGCCATTAATGAGGCCAAACATGTATCACTTTGAATCATTTGGTCGTGCTACGTTTGGTCATTTGATAGATTTTCAGCCTCAGGGACCAAAAGAACTTGACCACTTGAAACAAGTTCTCCCGGGTGCTCTAATAATTTTGGACATCATGGCCTTTGGAAATAGGCAAGGTGCCCAGTGCAATGGATTCATGGACATCTCTTTTTCCTCCTCTAAAATCCATGGGTCAAAATTGTCTTACAAAAGGGCTATCTCCAGGCTTTTTATTCTATTGATGTTGTTCATTTCAGGCAATGTTAAATTAAATCCTGGCCCGGTTACAACCCCAGATAACTTATCAATCTTGTCCACTCCTCATGATTTCAGCTGTAGAAACGGTCTGGGGTTCCTGCACTTTAATGCTAGGAGTTTGGTACCCAAATATGATATTCTTAGTACTTGGTTTAAGATAGCCAATCCTGACGTGGTTGCAATTTCTGAAACATGGTTAAAACCTACCACCCCAGATAATCTACAGTTTCCTGGCTTTAATTTATTTAGAGCGGATCGCAAAGGTAGATGCGGAGGGGTTGCCCTTTATATCTCCAATAGATTTCAAGGGTCTGTCTTAAAAGCTGTCTCATTACCACGACAGTTTGAGTTTTTAGCTGTGCAGATAATGGTGGCAAATACACCGCTCACAATTATCTGCTGTTATAGGCCTCCTTCAGCTATAACAGAAACTCTGGGAAACCTTATTGACTTAATCTCTAAGTATACAAATACGGAACTTTTACTTTTGGGTGATTTAAATTGGGACTGGAAAAGTGAGAAATCCTCTTGTTTTAAACAGAAATGTGACTCCCTTAATTTAACCCAGATTATTCACAGCTCCACTAGACCAGCTAGTGACACTCTGATTGACATCATTCTGACAAATGCTGTTCATAAATATGTCTCTGTAGGTGTTTTTGCTAATGATTTGAGCGACCAGCACGAAATTGCCCAAAGCAAATGGGCTGACTGTAACCAGACGTTGTTTTAAACATTTTTCGGAGCAAGCTTTCTTGCATGATGTGGCACTAGTCGATTGGTGTCGTACTTCCCTAATACCGTCTGCGGACGAGGCTTTCCGTTTCTTTTATGAGCATTTTTTTCCCTTGGTAAACAAACACGCTCCTCTAAAGAAGGTCCGAATAAAGAATAGGTCAAATCCGTGGTTCTCTAGGGATCTAGCTGATTTGATCCATGATAGAAATAGGAAATGGGCACTTGCCAGAAGGACACAGGCCCCAAATGATTGGCTTCTCTTTCGTATCCTCAGAAATAAATGTACTGCTCTCCTCAGAAAGCTGAAGACACAGTATTATTTATCTTTAACTTCCGATACATCCAGCAATCATGCAAATTTCTGGAAAGCAGTTAAATCCCTCCAGCGGAGGGGAGCTGCTGGTCCCCCGCCAAAGTTGCGAGTTGGGGATTCTTTTATTAGTGACAAAAAATGTATGTCAAATGTTTTTAATGACCATTTCAAAAGGGCTGGGCATGTTTTTGATGCACAAAATGCCTCCTCCTCTCAACAAGGGGCTCAGGAAGAGGCATTCTTACCAGCAAATGGAGATGCAAACGCTCGTCTAAATTTTGATTTCTCCTCTATCCTGGCCTCCGATGTTCTCAGTGCGTTGTCCTCTCTGGACCCAAAAAAGTCACCTGGCCCAGATGGCCTTGATCCTTATCTGCTGAGATTAGCGGCGTCAGTTATTGCACAACCTATAACTGATATTTTCAATCTCTCGCTAACTTCTCAGAACATTCCTTTGGTGTGGAAGCAAGCTTTTGTTTCTCCCCTCCTTAAGGCTGGTGATCCTACGGATGTAAATAACTACAGGCCAATATCTAATCTCTCGGCCTTAGCAAAGATCCTAGAAGCCCAGGTATCAGCCCAAGTAAACAAATTTCTGGATCAAAATCAAATCTTAAATACCATGCAATCTGGGTTCAGATCCAAACACAGTACTGTCACAGCTTGCCTTACTGTCTTGAATGACATTAAGGCTGCCTGGGAAAAGTCATATGTATGCGCTGCCCTGTTTATTGATTTAACCAAGGCTTTTGACACTGTTGACCTCCCGATTTTGTTAAAGATCCTTTCCAATATAGGCATGGGCCCAAATGTGACTAGCTGGTTCACCAGCTATTTGATCGGCCGCACACAATGTGTGAAACTGGGTGACATGGTGTCCGATCAAGTAGTCATGGAGAAGGGAGTCCCCCAGGGCTCTATATTAGGTCCTTTACTTTTTCTGTTGTACGTGAATAACATCTGCAGTCAATCAAAGCACTCTAGGTACCATATGTACGCGGATGACACGGTTTTGTACACCTGTGCGCCCACGCTAGACATGGCTGTAACAAATTTGTCTTTTGATTTCATCTCACTGCAGCAGGAATTAAAAAAAAGCAAATTGATGTTAAATGGTAACAAAACTAAGGCAATGTTGTTCACTCCACGAGTCTGTCCAACCCTCTTAAGCATCTCCACTTTAGATGGCACCCCAATTGAGTGGGTTGATCGCTATAAATACCTTGGGTTCTGGTTGGACAAACATCTAAATTTTAAATTCCATATTGATGCCTTGAGTAAGAAGCTAAAATTTACTCTAAGTTTTTTCTACAGACTGAAGGCTTGTTTTGCCTGCACCGCTCGTAAAAAATTGGTCACTGGTCTGTTTTTGTCTCAGCTGGATTATGGTGACAATATTTACAGGTTTGCTTGTGCCTCCACACTGGCCAAACTGGATCCCCTGTACCATGCTGCATTGAGATTCATAACGAATTCTCCTTTTAGAACTCACCATTGCACGCTGTATGCTGCAGTTGATTGGTCCTCCTTGACTATGCGCAGGCTGCAACATTGGTATAATTTCATTTATAAAGCTATTCTTGGTGAGCTCCCCTACTACATTACCTCCAAATTCAAATTGGTTAGGAATGGCTTAAACCTCAGATCAAATGCTTGGTTACGCTGTGAAGTACCCTCATTTTCATCTGAGGGGGGTAAAAAATGTCTTTCTTTCTTTGGCCCCTGGTCGTGGAATGATCTCCAGACCAAACTCAAATTGGCTGCTCTAATTCCCTTGAGAAGCTTCAAAAGAATCACCTTAGTGTTATTCACAAACAACTGCACCTGTCCGGAGGTTTACTAGCCTAGCGGTAGGTTCTTGGTTATTTGTATTGGTTGTACACTGTGTGTATTACTATTTCTTGTTTGACTATTGGCTTTTTTCTATTGTGAAAAGTGTATCATTAGGAGTTATCTTATGTATTTGTGATGTATCTTGGATGACTATTTTGTTGTTTGTTTTTGTATTTGTATGTTAAAGCTTAGACTGTGTAAATTTAACGCTGCATCTTGGCCAGTTCCCACTTGAAAAAGAGACTGTGTCTCAATGTGTTTTTACTGGTTAAATAAAGGTTAAATAAAAAATAAAAATAAAAAATCAGCTTGGCTCATCTAGGTCTCTATATCTATGGGCCTGCATGCCAGACTCACTCCTGATATCAAATGGAAATGAGATATCCGGAGGGAGGGGTTTACCAGGCTAGGTGTGAGGGTGTGTGGGCATATGTTATAGGGTTCGTTTTGTTGTATTATGATTTGTTTTAATTGTTTTTTTGTGTATATGTATGTTCAGTATTTTAAATTGGAGCTGTTTGGGTCCTTTCTGTGTGGACGAAAGACAGCGGACACACACTCAAACTAACAATGGCTAACCTCTGTAGAGCGGGATGCACACTCTTCTGGAAGGCCTTGGTTGTCATGGCAATACTCCTGGATCTCCGGCAGGAGGGTGAGTTCAGACCGACCCTGGGAGGTTCAACGCCTTCAGTAGAGCATTGCTTCTCAAAGTGGGGTCCCAAAAGTAGTTAATATAGTCACAATCATTTCAACCACTTTAACTGTTATTTCATACATAAGCTGTTCACAAATAGCAGATATACAAGCTCATAGTGCTGCACCAAATGAGCTAATAGATCTGCTATTTTTGAAAATATCATTAACATGTGTGCAAATAGTTGAATATATATATATATATATTTTTTTTAAAAGCGAACATTTTTAACTCAAATGTTTGCTTCTGGGGGGTCCCTGGAAGAATATTTTTGAGATGGGGGTCCGCGGCCAAATACATATCAATGTGGGGGTCCTTGACCGATGCAGTAGAGGCCGGGCTGTGTTGCTGAGAAAAACACACAATACCAACAAGAAAAGAGACTCAGTTTATGCCCGTTTGATTTGACACATTTTATACGTCATATGCCAGGGGTCTTCAACAGGGGGTCCTGCACCCCTAGGGGGTCCTCAGAGCTACTATAGGGGGTCCGCCAAATATTTGTGTGATTTTTTGTGTTTTTAGCGGCGCTAGCCGTTCTATACCTTTAGGTATAGAGCGGATCCTGCTCTATGACTTTGTCCGTGTTCACCGTCAACGTTCTGATTGGTCAGACACGTCAACGTTCTGATTGGTCAGACACGTCAACGTTCTGATTGGTCAGACACGTCAACGTTCTGATTGGTCAGACACGTCAACAAAGTGATTGGTCAAGCTTCACGTGACACGTGGCTATAAACACATTATAAACACATATCGATGACAAAATGTATCAAAGGCGCCGCTACCTTCACACAGGGTGTGATTTGTCTTTTTACATTAACCACTTGAACCATTAATAATTATTCCGAGTACTTTAGCCAAAAATTGTAGATCGGCTATTTTTGGCAAAGAGGTATAGGTGTAGAGGGGAAAAAAAGAGCAGACCGTGTACACAAAAAAAAGTTGAATCTGAAACATAATTTTATACAATATAGAGGGGGTCCCTGCTTCATATCTCTCTCAGCTAGGGTGTCCTTGGGCTGAAAACGTTGAAGACCCCTGTCATAGGCTATGACGCAATGCACAGCGAAAATAGCCGATCTACAAGCGTGTGTGAGCTTGACCGTAGATCTGCTATGGCCAAAAATTGGGACACCAGGGTCTAAGTGGTAATCAGGTTATGAAGGATGCTATAGCATGACCGGGCAGTGAGTGGGGATAAGTGACGGGCACATGTCAGGTTGAGTGACAGATTAAAGATGAGGGGGGCGGGCCCAGTCACCTTGGTTCTGTCGGGTCGGGATCCTTCAGGACTTTAACGATTCCACTTCCTTAACGATCCCCTCTTAACTCATTCACCGCCAGAATAAAACATTGTCTATAGCCGACCTTGCCAGCAATTCCGAGCGTTTTCACTACAAAATACTGGCATCCCGGTTCCTTTGGGATGTATCACACAAATATTTGGCGGACCCAACCCCCCCCCCCCCCCCCCTGTAGTAACTCGACCCCCCCTAGGGGTCCCGGACCCCCTGTTGAAGACCCCTGCTCTAAAGTGTACTCGTATCCGGTCCTCATTACTTACAAAACACTGTGTTTTCTACTGAAATGTGACTATTTTTCCACACTTCCAGGGTAAACAGTCTCATGCATGAGTGATGCACACACACCTGGGTGTGCCCGGGCGTGCGTGTGAACTCAGCTGTGTTTGAACCCGAGCCCAGAGGCACACGCTCCTCTTTAGTGCATGAGACAGTTCATGCCAGAGTCAATTTCTGTGATTTGATTGTTTTGGAAGTAATGAGGACACCAGACTGGATCCAAGTCAAGACACTTGGATGATACTCAGGGCTGTGTGTTTGGAGTTCATAAAGTTTTCATATAGCTGTGCTGTTGCTATAATCAACTCAATATAAATAGGGGTCCAGGCAGGGCTGTCACGATTATGACATTTAACATGACGCATTTTATTGTCACACAAATAATTAAACGATGTAATGGTGTTTTTGTCATTGAACACTGGAATATATGAATACAAATTACATCTCTGTTTGGCTTTTAGGCTTTGAAGTTGCACATGGCAGATATGACCTAAATACACAAAGAAATAACTGACATATTTAATAACTTTGGACTTAAAAAAAAAAACATTAATAGTGGAAAATAGCCGATCTACAAGCTCACAAGACGTGGCATCGTATCGTGTCGTCACTGCTGTTGTAATCCTACTGACTCACCAGCCAGTGAGAAGCCTCCACCTCCATACTACTCTCCATAGGAGTTAAGTGCAGCCACAAATATTCGAGGACCCCATTGAAAGCGAGATGATGAAGGGGTTTATCCTCCAATTCAGGGGTCTTCAACAGGGGGTCCGGGACCCCTAGGGCAGTGGTTCTCAAACTTTTTCGTGCCAAGGACCCCCAAATAGACACTTATTAGACCGCGGACCCCCATTTGAAAAGATAAGCCAGGGACCCCCACAATAGAAGATTTTTACGGCTCTAGCAGTGATTGTCAACCATTTTAATTTCAAGGACCCCCAGTTTGACATGCATTAGGGCTGCGGACCCCCATTTAATGGCATGTGTCTCTGGGACCCCAATTCATATTGTAAAATCAATGTTAATTTAACTCTCAGAGTTACAGACACATAAGGGTCCACTTGGTTCCTATCCATCATTTAGCTGGGGACCCCCTGGTATCCCCTCAAGTACCCCTGAGGGTCCCCGGACCCCACTTTGAGAACCAATGCCCTAGGGGGTCCTCAGAGTTACTACAGGGGCTCCGCCAAATCTCTGTGTGATATGATTTTTTTTTTCCTCAACCACCTTAACCTTCCTTAGCATCCCTTTTCTGAGGAGAACTTTTACCAAAAATAGCAGATCTACAAGCTCACAACGCCTCGCGCTGTCCATGCCAACCTTTGTGAGACTGCCGGAGCTGATGTCCTCTCAGTCTCACTCAGTCACGACTAGAAGAGTTTCACAGCAAAGACTGCCGAGACACCTGGACAAATGGTAGGACAATGGAAGAGACAACAGACCTGCGCTAATAATCATTAAAACAATGAAAATAATAATAATACATCACACTGAAATAACGCTTTTCATAGTAGGCTACCCAAAATCACTTTACAAAACAAACAAAAAATAAACAACTTTATTAAGGGAGAAGTATTTAAAAGGCTAAAAATGTAGCAAGGAAAAAAGAACATAAGCCAAGAAGACTAAAAGGCAGAAAGGGAGAATTGATTTAAGTTAGGCGGGGAAAGCGAGTCTGAAAAGGTGGGTTTTGAGGGAGGCTTTGAACATGGCAAGGGTGGGGGCGGCTTTGATGTGAGGTGGGAGTGGGCTCCAAAGGGAGGGGGCTGCATGTGATAATATTAATAACTACTAATGACTCTAATATATGGGTTTTCAAAGTCAGAGACAGTGGTCCTATTTGACAAGTTTCAGACAACCCTGAATGTGACACATTAAAACAAACTGAATGCTACCTGACAGAGTCTTATAAATGCAGCTATTACACATACAGTTCAGTAGTAAGTCAACATCAGTCATAAGAAATACTAAACACCGGCAATAACTGAAAGAGAGAGAGAGAGAGAGAGAGAGAGAGAGAGGTGAAGAAGGCATGTCAGACTTTTTGTACACACCCATTTAGCGGAAAAATATATAGAGTAGTTAATAAAAAATAATGCATGTGTGTCTGCCACTGATGATCTGATGACCCCAGGGTGGATTTCCACTGGGGTTTAACTTTAACTCCCTTAATTGTCCTTGGTGTTTCGCCTTGATTGCACGTAACCATTAAACCCCAGCATCGCTATTGTGGGGAAAAAGCTTTCGCTGAAAATAGCAGATCGAGCTTGTCGATCGATCACCTATTTTCAGCGAAAGCTTTCCCCACAATAACAGAAAACAGAAAAGAAAAGAAAACAAGTATTAAGCCCTGAGGGACTCCGGTTACCTATATGGGTTTTATGTGGTTAAACCCTAACATTTAACTTCACTAAAACTAAACCTAACCCTAAGCTCACAAACACTATACCTAACCCTAACCTTAACCCTAACCCTAACCCTAACTCTAAACTCACAGAAATACAACCTAAACCTAACCTCAAAACTCCGTCCTCTCGAGTCTAATCAGCAGCTGAATCGGCCTGATAAACCAAACCTCCAAAACACCCATGGCCTTATCTTACACCTCTTATACCTTATCTTACACCTCTTATACCTCAAGTCCGGCAAAAAGATCAGCCAAGCCATCGGCCCACATGATGACCTGCTTACCACTGTCCTAACGTGAAAACTGAGGACTGAGGTGGTACGCACACACAGGGGCGCCGATATTTGTCAGCTCTATTGGGTGCGCTACCTGGCGCTGCTCCGCGTGCGTGAGTGGCCCGTGAATTTGTGCCCCGAAAAAAATCGGTTTCTGGGCGGATATTTTACTTTTTTGGGGGGGGGTTTTGTAACTTTATTTCGGTTAATTTACCTGCTAGGTGAAGACAAAGCCTGGAGCCGGCAAAACATAAACAAATGGGAGCGCGCTGCGAGTACGAGCGTGCGGCTGCGCGCCCCCCTTGCCCACTGGGTGCTCGTCATTTCGTCTGGGTGCTTTAGCCCCGAGGCACCCACAGTATCGGCGCCCTTGCGGACACATCACCAGATCCTCAGGCCATCCTACAAGGCACCGTACAAGGTGTGGCAGGAGACGAGGGAGACAGAAGTAAAGATGTGAAGATAACATCTGAGAATATGGACTCACTTGAAACTCAGTGAGGCAATGAGACAGACTGCTGAGGACAGAGAGGGATGGAGAGAGAGCTGTGGTGACCCCCCAACGACCCTACGGGGTTATGGGACAGGTGAAGGTGATACCTTATCTCAGTGGTTTTCAACCAGTGGTCCGGGGACCACCAGTGGTCCTTGGGAGGGTACCAGGGGGTTCCCAGGCGAAATTGGTCAACATAAGAGTCACAATCATTTTTAACCACTTAGCTTTGGCTATTAAAAAATAGCAGATCTACAAGCTCATAGCGCGGCACCGAGTGCCGCGCTATGAGCTTGTAGATCTGCTATTTTTGAAAAACCTTGAAAAAGTGTGCATATCTTTGAATATTTTTATTTTTTAAAGCGAAAATTAACTGGTATCTTTGCTTCTGGGGGTCCCTGCCCTGGCACAAAACATTTTCAAATGGAGGTCCGCGGCCAAATGTATATCAATTTAGGGGTCCTTGGCATGAAAAAGGTTGAAAACCACTGCCTTATCTTATACCTCTATGCCTTATCTTGTACCTTATCTTATCATAGCATTTTGACGGAGCTACTTTTACTTGTAGTGGACCATTAGTATCAGTACTTTTACTCAAGTACTTTGGGTTGAGTACCTCGTCCACCACCGACTAGTTTTTCCTGCAGCCACACGCTCAGCTTCCACTGCATTGGCATATCATTCCCACTAGATGTCGCCCAAGACTTTTGCATCCACACTGAAGCGGTGTGAGGCTACATGTATGCTCCTGTAAATCATGTGTCTGATGATGATGATGATGATGATGATGATGATGATGATAACAACACAAAGCCTTCAGCCTGCTTCTCAAACACTACAACTGTGTAGCTCGGGACCCAAAAGAGAAAGTCTCCCCGGGACCCAAACTAGTGAAAATTGGCAATCTACAAGATCATTAAGCTAAGTGCTTAATGAGCTATCCAGTTTAGTAGACCTTGTATTGTGAATTTGTACTTCCATGTACTGTACTGTTATGTACTGTCATGTACTGTTCTCATGTCTTACTAAATAAAGTACATCAATCAATCAATCTACAAGCTTGTAGATCTGCAATTTTCACTACTTCTTAAAAGGATTTTTTTCCCTCTCTAATTAATGGATGGATTTTTTAATGTGTCCGTGACCAACATATGGTCCTCGGACCCCGACCCACTGTTTGGGAAACAGTGTACTAGAGCAGTGGTTCACAACCTTTTCAGGCCGCGACCCCCCCCCCCCCAAAATAATGGTTGAGTTGAGGGCATTACATTTGGTTCGACCCGGTTCCACAGATAAAGAGTTGAAAATAGCTGATCTACAAGCTCACAACGCCTCGCGCTGAGCTTGTAGATCAGCTATTTTCAACTTTTTACTTTTGATGCAGTAAGTAATATCTTTTTATTTTCCTTCTTTTCTCTTTTTTAAGGTGTTAAAAAGGTCTTAGAAGTGAGAACACCAGAGCTGTTTTCAGATGCTTTGTACAGTTCCTCGACACGCCCACTGAGTGGAGCCCATGGGCCCCTCCCCCTCGTCCCACCCATATCTGCATGTCCGTCCGCAGGGAGCCCCGCGGCCCCTCCTTCCTTTCCCAGAGCCTGCAGAATGGTGGGAACCGGCCGGGTCCCGGGCAGCTCAGCCCAGAATGGTGGAACGGCTATTTTTACCACTCTGTGTGGGGAGGGCTCCTCCCCAGAGACCTGCCGCCGGCAGCCTCCCCAAGCCAAAGGAATTTAACCCGGGACAGCTCTCCCCCCAGATGTGATGGAAAACATCTGGCCAGCTGCTTCACTACAAGGCCTGGCTGTCCACCCCCTCTCTGCCATTACTACTACCCCCCCCCCTCTCTGCCATTACTACTACCCCCCCTCTCTGCCATTACTACTACCCCCCCTCTGCCAGCACTACTACTACCCCGTCTATGCCAGTATTACTACTACCCCCCCCCCTCTCTCTGCCAGTACTACACTAGAGCAGTGGGTTTTCAACCTGTTTCAGAACAATACATTTGGCCGCGGACCCCCATCTGAAAATGTTTTGTGGCAGGGACCCCCAGAAGCAAAGATTAGAGTTAAAAATGTTAAAAAAAATAAAAAATGTATATATTCAAAGATGTGCACACTTTTTCAAGGTTTTTCAAAAATAGCAGATCTACAAGCTCATAGCGCGGCACTCGAGAGGATATTAAAGCCCCTTGAGAAGCAGCATCTCGTTTTGGGTCCTCATCATATACTGTACACCAGGGGGTCCTCATCATATACTGTACACCAGGGGGTCCTCATCATATACTGTACAACAGGGGGTCCTCATCCTATACTGTACAACAGTGCTCAAGAGAAGCTCACAGCACGTTGCATCACAAAGTGTGAGCTTGTAGATCGGCTATTTTTCAGTATAGCCGAAATATAAAATAGGGCTCAAGTCCAACTACGGTGGGGACCCCCTTGAAACCCATTCAAGGACCCCTGACGGTCCCTGGGCCCCACTTTGAGAGCCAGTGCTGTGTCCACACCACCAGAGGATTACTCAAGAGATTACTGGAGAAATAAATGACTTCAGCAGCTACTTAAAGAGCCTCTGGAAATGACTTGTTGCCAAGGTGTGGATAATGTGACGGGAAAACTTAAGATCCTATTTAACTGTACTTTACCTTATCCTATCTGAACAGATCTGACAGCTTTTTGGCCCAGGTCATCCCGGGACCCCCAGGTTAAACCCAGGTTAAACCCAGGTTAAATACTGACCGCGTCGGCTTGCATGAGGAAAACAAAAGAAAAAAGAATCCGGGCATAAATGCACATCATTTACATAAAATAACATCTCAGCATCACAGAGTTATTTATTATTGCATTTTTTTAATTTAAAAAAAGATTAACTGTAAATGTGTTACATTGACTTCTATGGAAACATGTCCATGTCCTCTGTCCCTCAGCACAGGTTAACATCATGTCCTCTGTCCCTCAGCACAGGTTAACATTAGGCACACAACAAGAATGCATCATCATACATACATCATCTTTGTGGTTCTACTAAACTGTCATTTCTTGTTTTTTTTAATGCCAAGAATACCAATCACAGAAGAGCAGGGGGGGGGGGGGGTTACAAAAAACCAAGAGCTATAACCTTTAGCAAAACTGCATTAAAATGTCACACGCTGTGCAGAGAAGACGAGCAAATACACAAGAGCCTGCGTTTAGGCTCTCCTCCATCCATTCCTCAGTGTCTCCCCCTAGTGTCTTCTGTGGTTATTACAAAAACACATACTAACTTGTAAAACCACCTCGGTACCCCTTGTAGAGTTTAAGAAACACCGCCTTATAGACCAGTGGCTCTCAACCTTCTCGGCCCCACCCATATGACCCCTTAACCCTTTAACACCTGAGGCCATTCTTAAAAAATGTTTTATAAATCCTAACAGTTCTTTGAAAAAAAAACAAAAAAAACAAAAAAAAACATGATTTTTCAAAAATAGCAGATCTACAAGCTCATAGCGCGGCACTCGGTGCCGTGCTATGAGCTTGTATATCTGCTATTTTTGAATAGCCAAAGAATGTGACATAGAATGTGACACGCATCTGAGTGACACAGATGCGTTGGGCCGGGCCGCATGCATTTTCAGAGCATGTTATGATCAATAACAATCATCAAACCGATTGCGTTTTGCTAAATATTTTGGGGGGCCCCTCTTGCAATATCCTTAAGGCCCACCAGGGGGGACTCACCAGGCCCACAGGTTGAGAACCACTGGCCGTGCAAGACCAAAGTTTGGCCGTTGCTATTCCCTCCACATTATAGTCCCCAGATAAACCACTGGATGACTTAGAAATCAACGGTACAAAAACCCTCCTCGAAAAACATCCAGATAAAGAATATTGTATTAAATATACTTCAAAATATATAGCACTCATTTCTAATGATCAACATTGGCGCTTGTGTCGTTGTGTGTGTGTGTGTGTGTGTGTGTGTGTGTGTGTGTGTGTGTGTGTGTGTGTGTGTGTGTGTGTGTGTGTGTGTGTGTGTGTATAACCAGAAAATTATTACATGAGCATACCAGACTGTAAAGCCATGATTTGGTTTGATTTCTTTAGCAAACCTGTCATTAATCTATGGCCATACACACTCAAAAAGGTTTGGGGCGTTCCCCCCAAGAAATACACTGCATTTATTATTAGCCCAGAGTGGGTCATGCACTACAATTAAAAACAACCCACGTTTGCAATGGTAAAAACAGAGATTTCAGCAACACAGCAAGAACATCTACTTGTAGGATAATATGAACCCACCGTCCATGCCAGGGCTAAAGCTTACACAGCCTATATGTACAGCTTATGGTACAGTGAAGAGGACGTGCATGAACGAGCATGTCTGACGCAAGAGGACTCAAAACTCTCCTGACAACTGTACGAGTCTTGTTCCTACCATTGTACCCCCCCCCCCCCCCCCCCGCCCCGGGCCAGTGAAAAGCACTACTTTGAGACAAATAAGCGCATTTCCCTTTTGCACCAGATATTTTGAAAAGAAAAAAAAAAAAAACGTTTCACTTGAGAACCCGAAAACGTTGAAATCTGGGGAAGTCGTTAAAGGAGAGCTTGGGGGAAGCCCAGGATTCTTTTCTCCCACTTCCCGTGATTTGGGAAGTTCCCCTGTGATAGAAACGTCTCCTACCTGTCTTTTGCACTAACCGTGTAACCAAGTCCTTTATTATGTGGGAAGGGGGGGGGGGGGTTCTTGGTTTCATAGAGACATAGAACATGTTACAAATATGAATCGCTGTTGCAAAAGAAACATCTGACACACCAGACTCCTTGTACATGAATGATCAGAAATAAAGCTCAGAGATGGTTTAGAGGTGAGCGTCATATATTTGAGAAAAATGTATCACGCACGTGGTGCCGTCAAAAAGTTGCAACCACAGGTTGATTATTAGTTCCCTGATTCAAATAGGTTTTTGTTTTTGGCATGATGGTGATATTACCATAACAGTAAACTGAACGGGTTCCATTACCTCTATGGTTCTTAGAATTACAATCCAGGAACTTGATGTTGTACTGAGTGACGCAACGAGTCCCGACAGCCCCCCAAAAAAAAACACAGGACCTGCTGAATGGCACATGCTGTAGGACTTACGGATACACACACACACAACAAAAAAAAAGGTTTAATAACCACTTGGCAAATTTAACTTGACAAGCAGGGACGTGCACAGATAGACTCTAGGTGGTGCTAGAGCGCCTGCCCTTTGCCCTCTTTTTTTCAGTTTACAGCAGGGGTCTTCAAAAGGGGGTCCGGGACCCCTAGGGGGTCCTCAGAGTTACTACAGGGGGTCCGCCAAATCTTTATGTGATATGATTTTTCTTTTTACCATAACCACTCGAAACCTAGCATCCCTTTTCTGAGGAGAACTTTAGCCAAAAATAGGCGATCTACAAGCCCACAACGCCTCGCGCTGCGAGGCGTTGTGGGCTTGTAGATCGGCTATTTTTGGCAAAGAGGTATAGGTGTAGAGGGAAAAAAGAGCAGGGCAAGCAAACAAAAAAAAGTACAATTTACTTGAGCACCTGCCCCTCAAAATGTCTGTGCACGCCACTGTTGACAAGTACTGGAGCTTTCCCGCTGAACCCACCCACAATGCTTTGTGGAAACTATGGGGCGTGTCCCAAAACAAAGCGCTGAACACTGAGAACAAAATAACGAAAAACCTTTACAATCCAAAATACATTTTCAGATCGACCGCCGTTTTTGTGAACATGCCCATACAGGGAAAGAGAAGTGCAGTCGTTACGTTTTTCAGTTATAAAGAAAACAAAAAAAAACCTAATCCGTCTCTAAAAGCTCTCTGGTCATCTTATTTCTCTAGCGTCTTTTGGTCAGAGAGATCACTAAAGACTGGGCGACCCAACGCCGGTTTGAGACGGCAGTTCGTCACTTCATTCTCCACCCTGACAAAACCCTCTGAACAATGAATGACATTACAGGCAGAACAATCGTCATCATTTAGCGAGAGATCCTTGTACTTGAACGACAAGAGGACTTTTCTCACACCAGTTTTACAAAAACACACACCAGCACAACGTCTGGAATGGCCAATTGCCGTGTCGGCATGCAACCCTCCCTGAAGCGGGGGGGGGGCTCTCTATACCTGCAACAGGCAGTGCTAACGGTGTTAACACAGAACATGGTTGTCATGGTTATTTTCTGATCACGAGAGAACGAAAGAAAAATACAAAATAAGACAAAACAAAACCAACAAAGCAGAATAATTGCACAGTCATGATTGGGGTGGGGTCATGGGGGGGGGGGGGGGGGGGCGGGGGGGGCTTGGTGTAGGTGCTTTGAGAACGAAGTTCATGGGATATAGGGGATGGTGGGGGTGGGGGGGCAGGGAGGTTGGAGGTTCGACTGTCCCCCCAACCAGAACACTCAATAGCGGCGTTTGGGATGCGGGGGGGGGGGGGGGGGGGGGGGGAGGAGGGAGGGGCTGGTGTTACGCCGTCGCTGCCGGCACGGAGACCTCCAGCAGACGGTTGTTCTTGCGCTTGCAGGACACGCTGTTGCCGTTCTTGGGGACGCCCGGGACAAACTTGACGCACACCTTGTCCTGCTTGAACTGCACCAGGAACCTGGAAACCCCAGAAAATGGAGCGTATAGGCGTGACTCGAGAGAGAAGACACAGTGAGACCGGACTAGAAGACATACTGGTGGCTGAGCCCGACCCGACCACGCCACATTTGTGGGGTTTTGAGGTGTTGAGGTTTACGATTAAGAAACGATTCAGGTTGAGGTTAGGATTATGCATCTACCTGTAAGGCATTTGCCTTCTTGATGCCTTTGTGTGTTTTTAAACGTTAAACCTTTTCTTGTGTATAGTTGGGGAGGAGGTCTGTTACCATTTTGTATGGTAAGATACATTTTGTATGGTAGAAGACATTTTGTACCTTAAGTTTAATATTTTTTGACTTTTTATGCCATGTAGCACTTTGACATTTGTGTGCGTCATTTATAGATATAAAGTGCGTTACAAATCAAATGTATTATTATCGTTATTATTATTTAGAGGTTAGGTTTAGGGGTTAGAGCTATGCCTGACTTAAGGCCGTTTCAGACGGGGGGGCGTTACCGCTGGGATCAGCGGGGATGGCGCCGCGATCATTGTTGTTTTGTCCTCCTGCGCGTAGCGGGGAAAAAAGAGCTGACCACAATCCAGCTCTTGCCGTCCGCGGGCGTGTGCATGACACGAGCAATAGCACGAAAATGTCACGGGACCGCGCCCGCTTGCCTCTCCGCCCTTCAACTTCTCTGCGCGTCCCAATCGACCGTCTCTCATTGAAAATCAATTAGTAGGCGCGTCAATCGCTCCGCGATTCAGGCTTTGCGGCTAGGGTTGAATATGGCAAAGAGAAGTGTGTGATTGCGTGCCAGTGTTGATTTTGTCGACTAAAACTATGACGAATAATGTTCGTCGACTACCTTTTTTCACTGATGAAAACTAAATAAAAACTAAATAAAAACTAAAATGTTAGTGAGGGATCTAGTGGAGAAGAGATCCAGTAGAACTAAAAGACAAGTAAGTTTATGCTTGTTTGCGGTTGGGTGTTGTGCTCTGAAAATAGCAGATCTACAAGCCCGCGACGCGTTGTGAGCTTGTAGATCGGCCATTTTCAGCATGCAAAGTGCTTGTAGATCGGCTATTTTCAGCATGCAAAGGGTAAAATCAGCCATTATGACGCCATCAAGGCACCGCCAAAATACATTTTAGTCGACTAGATCAACTGTAGATTTAGTCGACTAAAACTAGACAAAAACTAAAACATTTCAGGTGACTACAATATGACTAAAACTAAATGGAATTTTATTCAAAAGACTATGACTAAAACTAAATCAAATGTGTGCGTGTAGTGTGCGGTGGGAGGGTGGGCTCTTACTCGTCTGAGATATCTATGTCCAGCTGGTCGGCCGAGGTGGCTCCAGTCCGGTGCAGCTTGGTGATGATTTCTATCAGATGTTCACTGCTCAGCAGGAAGTCTCCCTTGGAAGCCGACGCAGAGCCCTGAGGGTTAAACAGAGAGAAATGGAGGATAGGGTGATGTCACTGTATGGAATCCTACGGAGCCTGTCAGCAGGGAGTGTTGGGCGGGAGGAGTAGAATGAAGGCTCTACGTCCTCCCAGTGGGGGCTCCTCACACTGGGAGGTGATTCAGTAGGATATAACAGCAGTAGTCTCTCTTAGCTAGACCTTTCACAGCGGGGAGGCTACGCGAGAATACAACTCAGTGACAACACAGAACTGTGTGTGAGAGGAATTCATTGGCATAACGACTACATTGGGGAGAAAAAGGGATACAAAGTGACACAAAAAAAAAGACTAATTTGAATGGAATTGAATCGACTATTTTTTATTGACATTTCTTTAAAGCATGGGTTTTCAACTGGTGGTCCGTGGACCACTGGTGGTCCGTGAAGGTATTGCACGTGGTCCCTGACCATGCATTTAGTAATGTAGGAAAGTGAAGATTTGTATTATATTTTACCACTAGTTGAGAAACAGTATGATGTATGATGACACATCAATGTTGTCAGTTACTTGGAAGTCGGATGTCAAGAACTTCCACAGAAATGGGAGTTAGAATTTCAGGGGAAACTATACCGGTTTACCTGGTTGAGTCATCATTAGTAGGAAATGTGCCCATATCAATCACATGTGTTTGCTCAAACATATGTTGCAATGAATCAGTTAACATGAGTTTAATATGGAAGGTTAAGAGAACAGAATAGGGGCAACCGTGGGAAAGGAATGGATCAGTGGTTCTCAATCTTTTCTGAGCTCTGGACCACTAGCATATCTCAGTTAAATAATGACTGTTAACACTACCACCGCCAGGCCCGTAGCCTACGGGCCGATAAATCCAACCGAAAAGCGCCGATCCCGTAGCCTACGGGCTGTGGTGCTTTTTCCTTTTTTTCAAAAAAAAAAAAAACTTTTTTCAATTCTCGATACGGCACATTTCATTGTAACACCACCGGAAACAGAATTATTCGGGATCCGGTTTTGCAGATCCCGTCGGCCCTCGTTCTAATGACGAAACTGAAACCCCATTTTCTCCTCGGTGATCACTGTTTAACATAAACCGTTCTAACTACAAGCGGCTCCGTTTGACACGTGGTTTTCACTGGTCGAACCAGGCAGATCTCCGCGATGTTTACAAACAGTGCACAGCTCAATTTGAAGGATTTTAACAAGGTCTATGGCGACGTGAAAAAAAACAAACAACAACAATAAAACGCTGGCACTGGTGAGTACATTATGAGATTAACCTCTGGCGGTCAATGTGTTAAGGGCTTGAGTTAATTCACCTCGAATTAACAAATTAAATTAAGGCCTGAACAGTCATTATTTAATTTCAAGCTTTTTCCCCACACCACGCCCATATCCCCCCTCCCAACACAACAGTGGTCCCCAGGTTGATTCTCAGTCAGGGTGGTGGTCCCCGGTTCATAATCAGTTGAGAACCCATGCTTTAAAGTACAATAGTACGACTAATTAAAAACGCCACAATGGATAAAAACAACAAAAAGCCAAAGGCTTGTTTCCATCGTGGCCCACATGGAGAACTCCTGCAGAGCCACGCCCGTAAAAACATCACATTCACACCCTATGAACTGCATTAGACAACAGTTCATTTCACACTTTAACTCTATATACATAGTTGACAGGGTTCTCCAGGGGTCTATGCTTGGTCCCCTCCTCCCCCCCCCCCTCTACACCAAATCTCTTCACCAAAACACATATCATGCTCATGCTGTGAGCTTGTAGATCTGCTATTCGCCTATGATGACATGCCCATGTATGGCTATAGGGGTTCATGGGGTGAATACATTTGCTAGTCTACATTTGGGTCTGCTAGTGTTGATTTCGTCGACTAAAACTATGACGACAAATGTTTGTTGACTAACTTTTTTCACTGACAAAAACTAAATAAAAACTAAGCTATGACGACTAAAACTACGACTAAACATATTGACAATTACGTCAACAAATAAAAACTAGACTAAAATGTTAGTGAGGGATCTAGTGGAGAAGAGATCCAGTAGAACTAAAAGACAAGTAATTTTATGTTTGGTTGCACTCGGGTGCTGCACTGCAAAATAGCAGATCTACAAACCCACAACTTGTAGATCACAACTTGTCGGCTATTTTCAGCATGCAACTATACAGTAAGTATAAAATCAGCCATTACGACGCCATCAAGGCACCGCCAACATACATTTTAGTCGACTAAATCACCTGTAGATTTAGTCGACTATAACCTTATGATATTTAGTCGACTAAAACTAGACTAAAACTGAAACATTTCAGGTGACTAGAATATGACTAAAACTAAATGGAATTTTATGCAAAAGACTATAACTAAAACTAAATCAAAATTTGCTGTCAAAATCGACACTGGGTCTGGCGCAGTATGGTTGGTATGATCTACAAGCTCAATGCCGTGAGCTTGTGGATCTGCTATTTGCCTATTATGACATGCCCATTGCCCAGAATATGGATGTACTGTATGGCTCCGGGGTCTGTCCTCTCTCTCACCTCTTTGAGCTTGAGGGCGAAGAAGCCGTCGCTCTGTGTGCTGACTGAGATGCTGGCCAGGTCGGGCAGAGGGACGCTGGACTTCACCTGGCCCGTCTTCTGGTCGGCCAGGACAAAACTGTTCTTGGTCAACAGGAAGATTCGTGTTGCACCCTGGGAACCGGCGGAGATCAATTAGTTAAAGAGATTCTAGGCATGTTGTTTTAATGTTGTGTTGTGTGGTGTGAAACCCCAGGAAGAACAGTGACCGTGACAGTGGAGGCTTGTGGGGATCTGAACACACAATAAAGAATACGTTTGGCAAAAGGTACATCTCTCGTACGGTATAATAATCTCCTGTTTATACATGCTAAAAATGTATTTACACACACACACATACACATACACATACACACACACACACACACACACACACACACACACACACACACACACACACACACAGGTCAGATGTATGGCGTGTGCATTATTGGTCACCTTGCCGTTGGCCCTGTTGATCTTGTTGACCACGTCGGCCAGTAGAACCTTCTCTTCCACGGCGCTGTTCAGTTTCTGGTACTTGGGGTTCTTGCCCATCTCCAAGTAGTCTCCTTTGAACGGCTGACACACACTGAGACACACAGAACCACAGCATCAACCACTGAGACACACAGAACCACAGCATCAACCACTGAGACACACAGAACCACAGCATCAACCACTGAGACACACAGAACCACAGCATCAACCACTGAGACACACAGAACCACAGCATCAACCACTGAGACACACAGAACCACAGCATCAAACACTGAGACACACAGAACCACAGCATCAAACACTGAGACACACAGAACCACAGCATCAAACACTGAGACACACAGAACCACAGCATCAAACACTGAGACACACAGAACCACAGCATCAAACACTGAGACACACAGAACCACAGCATCAACCACTGAGACACACAGAACCACAGCATCAAACACTGACACACACAGAACCACAGCATCAAACACTGAGACACACAGAACCACAGCATCATGCACTGAGACACACAGAACCACAGCATCATGCACTGAGACACACAGAACCACAGCATCAAACACTGAGACACACAGAACCACAGCATCAACCACTGACACACACAGAACCACAGCATCAACCACTGAGACACACAGAACCACAGCATCAACCACTGAGACACACAGAACCACAGCATCAACCACTGAGACACACAGAACCACAGCATCATGCACTGAGACACACAGAACCACAGCATCAAACACTGAGACACACAGAACCACAGCATCATGCACTGAGACACACAGAACCACAACATCAAACACTGAGACACACAGAACCACAGCATTAAGCACTGAGACACACAGAACCACAACATTAAGCACTGAGACACACAGAACCACAGCATCAAACACTGAGACACACAGAACCACAGCATCAAACACTGAGACACACAGAACCACAGCATCAACCACTGAGACACACAGAACCACAGCATCAACCACTGACACACACAGAACCACAGCATCAACCACTGAGACACACAGAACCACAGCATCAAACACTGAGACACACAGAACCACAGCATAAAGCACTGACACACACAGAACCACAGCATCAAACACAGGGATATCCTTGCTGTAACAGTACCAGTACTGAGAGGTGACTTTAAGCTCGCCAGTTTTGTCCCTTTGACCCATTCAATCCGGGAACAAATCTGTGTCTTTTTTTTGGGCTATTAAAAAATAGCAGATCAACAAGCTCATAGCGCGGCACCGAGTGCCGTGCTATGAGCTTGTAGATCTGCTGAAACGTGTGCACATTTTTAAATATATATATTTTTAAAGCGAACATTTGTAACTCAAATCTTTGCTTCTGGGGGGTCCCTGGAATTATTGCGTGTTGTTTTTATGTTGTGTTGTGTGGGCCCCAGGAATACAAGTATACAGGCTTAAGTGGTTCAGAAAAGACCCCCCTCATCAATGCTGTCATGGATGAGTGGAATATGTATGTTTCCATTAAAAACTACTGACAGAGAGCAGATGAAGTGTGTACCTGCTGGGGTAAAGAGCCTTCTTGTCTTTGAAGATCTCACTAGCCTCCAGTTTCTCCTCATAAACAGCTTTCTTCTCGTCTGTGAACTGGCTCCTGTACTTCTTGCACTGTGACGCACATGACACAAACACACGTTTACACAACAAACACAGTAATAGTAGGAGAAGGAACTTACACACAATTAAAACACACAAGGAGAAAATAGGCCATGTCCAAAACCGTCAACTTCAAAAACATAAGTGGTTAAAGGACCACTTCACCCGCTTTCAGGGTGAAGAGGGCTGTGGACAGGTTCAGAAACCTGCCTACCAGTGACATCATCAGGTCGGCAGGTTTGGCAAACTGCCATCCAACCCTCCGATGGACTGGAAAGTACAGTATTATAACGCTTAAAGGACGACTTCACCCATTTTCAACATAATCATATAAAAGAAGCATCACGTTAGTTCATGCAGGACACAGGAGTCATATACACCCCCAGCTGTAATCAGCTGTCTGGCTGCTGATAGCTTTCAATCAGCCACGCTTTCCTACACACCAATCACACCTCATTCCCTCAACAAGGCGGTCCGTTTAAATATGTCTCCCTCCTTCACTGGATCTACGCTTTCATTGTCTCACTCTAAACTGAATTCAATGTTCTAAGGCTTTTATGTTAAACTGCATTCAAGTTTGACTCAAGTTAATCTGATTACATGTCTTGCTATTACCTGTGGGGGGCACCTGTGGTGTCCCATGCAGATCTACAAGCTCACATGGAGCTTATAGATCGGCGATTTTGTAACCCATGGTTTCACCCAGTGCCAATTGCCTATGTAATCATGTCCGCTACTCTCCCTCTGCCAGCCTAGGGAGAGCCCAGAACTGAGCTCATGCCTCCTTCAACGCATGAGGAGCTAGCAAGCCGCTTCTTGTCACCTGACAGAGGGGAGTTTCCCCGGTTGGACGTAGCACGTGGAAGGAACACGTTATTCCAACCAGTTCCTTTCCCCTCCATCAGGCACCCCGGCTGACCAGGGGGAGGCAGTATAGAGACCAGGATTACTGCATGTTTTTTGTGAGGGTACCTACTCTAGGAGACACGAGGAGAACATGCAAACTCCACAAAGAAAGGCCCTTTCACCAACCCCACCTAGGTTATGGGCACTGATGACGCGGAGGAGAGGACACGCCCCCAGCGCCCACTGCGTCCCCGGCGGGAATCGAACCCAGGACCTTCTAGCTGTGAGGCGACAGCGCTACCGACTGCGTTCACCGTGCCTCCGATCGGCAATTACTGATGCGCGACACAGTCGTACCACAAAGTATACATTTGTCTTTAAATTGGGGCTAATTATTAGGGCTGGTCACAGTGTTATATGAGACGGACCCTCCAGAGATGGAAGATGGCCCTGAGTTGTGTGTGCGTTGCGTCCAGGAAGAGGTAGGGTCTGCTGGGCCACTTCTTGTCTACGGGGGACATGGAGGGGACCGTCTGCTTCAGGCCCAGGAAGTACTTCTGCATCTGGAGGTACATGGACAACGCTCAGCATTACTAATGCATAACACCATATATGATTACACAGACAAATAATGGTTCTCAAAATAATGGTATTCAAAAATATTTGACAAATGTTTGTTCGCTTTAAAAAATATATATTAGCGTGCGACACGTTGTGAGCTTGTAGATCCGCCATGTTCGACAAACACATTTCAGCCGGTCGATGAAGTTCATACGGTTTAAGGTGTTCGGGTTCTTTAAAGAAGCATTCAAATAAATGGTCTGAAAGGTTCTTTCTGGAACCAAAAATGGTTCTTCTATGGCATCACTCTGAAGAACCAGTTTTGGTTCCACTTGGCACCTTAATTTTTCTGTGTATAGATAAGTATAGTTTGGCAGGGTATTGATGTGGTTCTCAAACGCTTTCATGCCCCCCAATTGCCAGGCTAGGGGTCATCTGAAAAGAGTTTGTGCCAGGGACCCCCAGGGGAGACGATTTGTGTTACGAAATTCTACATTATTCAAAGAATTTCAAAAATGATTTTTTTTCTTTTTTTTTTTATAGCCGACCTGTGTGTAGATCTACCTGTGTGATTGTAGGTCTACCTGTGTGCTTGTAGATCTACATGTGTGATTGTAGATCTACCTGTGTGATTGTTGATTGGCTATTTTTGAACAGCAAGTATAACATATGGTTCAAGTGGTTAAAATGATTGTGATGTTGTATTAAACACATTTTGCTGGGGACCCCCTGGAACGCTTCCGAGGACACGAACCTCACTTTGAGAACCACTGGCGTATTGTATTAATGTTGATGTTTGTCCAATAATGAACAGTTTTTAATATCCAATCCCTTCTTACTTACAATTCTCTGGATGGTGAAGTCGTAGATCTTTTTGCCGGCGTTGGCTCTGAAGAACTTCCTGTATTCCCGACGGACCTGTTTATACCAACGATAAATACAACACTCTGTCAAGAACCTGGCGGGTTCATTGGGTTTGGAACGGGGCAGAAACAGTGACACAGACCAGCAGGACGACAGGCAGCGACACAGACAGACAGGACGCTATAGAAGAACAGACGTCTGGGTTAGTGACAGACATTGACCATGTATTCTGACAGAGAACACACTGGAGAAGGAAATAAAAAGGTAAAATGACAGCCGTTTCTTCCCACTCAGATACAACAGGATTGACCCCGATTTAACGGCTGAAACGCCACTGACATAACGGGGCAAATGACCTTCATGCTAGTAAACTTTAATCACACAAATGGAGTCACAGACAGACAGGTGCACTGGGAGAGAAACGGTGCATTTGGTTCTGTTCAACACGATGAGTGGATTATTATGGTCCAGGTGTTACTGTTAAGACACGTTCATAATGTCAATTATTCATCTAACAATACACATTAAAGCACAACAGACCTATAACCAACAATAATGTACAGTAGGACATACACACAGCGCAGACATGTAATAAAAACAAGTCAAATGAATGTGATAGAAAACAGTTTGCAACAAAAAACAGGGTTACTATAAAGGGGTTAGTGTCACAGCTCAGCATGCAGAGAGAGAGAGAGAGAGAGAGAGAGAGAGAGAGAGAGAGAGAGAGAGAGAGAGAGAGAGAGAGAGAGAGAGAGAGAGAGAGAGAGAGAGATGGCGAGAGAGAGAGAGAGAGAGAGAGAGAGAGAGAGGAGAGAGAGAGAGAGAGGAGAGAGGAGAGAGGAGAGAGGAGAGAGAGAGAGAGAGAGGAGAGAGGAGAGAGGAGAGAGGAGAGAGAGAGAGAGAGAGAGAGAGAGAGAGAGAGAGAGAGAGAGAGAGAGAGAGAGAGATGGCGAGAGCGAGAGAGAGAGAGAGAGAGAGAGAGAGAGAGAGAGAGAGAGAACAGAACACAGAAAGCCTCTGCCATATCAATCAGGGGTCAGTAGCTTTAGGTCAGACTGCTGAGAGGGGCTGTGGCCTTCAGGAACCGAGGAGAGGATAATAATAATAAAAAAAAAAGCATCTGTCACTCAATTATCCAGTCAGCTTATCTAAAGCAGGGGGGATTTACAGGGCGAGGTTTAACTTCATAGAATATGGGGGGAGGAAGGAATATTGCGGTCGTCCACCTCGCCTCATGCACTCATTTGCATATCCTCTCTCCTCGCCACGTTGTGCCCGGGCAAAGAGGGCGTGCGGGCAGGGAGGGAGGGAGGGGGCAGGATGGAGGTCATGCTGATTTGCAGGGTCAACAACTAAAACAAACACACCTGACTTACAGACAGAAAAAGGCACCAAAGATCCAGAGGATAAACCCTTCTTCATAGCCCGGTGTCCACCAGGGATCTATACTTGGTCCCCTCTGTTTTTTGCCTCCAATTCTCTTCACTGAAACATTGCCAAATCTACAAGCTCACAGCTTGTAGATCCTCTATTTTGCCTATTATGACCCAGCCATTACAGCGTTGGTTCTCAAAGTGGGGTCCGGGGACCCCCAGGGGTCCTTGAGGGAGTTCCAGGGGGTCCACAGCTAAATGGTAGTTAGGAACCAAATGGACCCTTATGGGTTTGTAATGCTGAGAGTGTACAAATGAAACCAAATGGACCCTAAACGGGTCCATTTAGTTCCATTTGTACACTCTCAGAGTTAAATTAACATTGATTTTTACAATATAAATTGGGGTCCCAGAGATAGAAGTGCCATTAAATGGGGGTCCGTAGCCTTATGCATGTCAAACTGGGGGTCCAAGAAATTAAAATGGTTGAAAATCACTGCTAGAGCCGTAACAAATTTTCTCTTATGGGGGTCCTTGGCATATCTTTTCAAATGGGGGGTCCGTGGGCTAATAAATGTCAATTTGGGGGTCCTTGACATGAAAAAGTTTGAGAACCACTGGCTTATAGATCCTCTATTTTTGCCTATTATGACACGGCCATTAAAGCGACGCTAGGGTTGATGTGCTAAAGGCCCAGGCTGGATATGACAATGAAACAAAAGGCACAGGACAGTGCGGAGGGGGGGGGGGGGTAATGAGGATGGGTAGTTAGTGTCTGGGGGGTGGGCCGCGGGGGGGGCTGGAAGGTACCTTGAGTCCCTGCCAGTAGGCCCAAATCACAGCGACCGCGTGCTTACGCCGGGCCTCTTCTTTCAGCCGCTTCAGTTCCCTGCGAGCCTGTCAGGGGGAGGGGCAGGGAGAGGATGAGCGGGAAACCCAGAAGAAGAAGAAAGGGAGGAAAGTTGTGGAAGTGCAGGAGGTGAGATGACGTCCATCTTGTTTTGAGTTGGTGTGCGCGCGCACAGACACACACACACACACACACACACACACACAGCAAAACACATGACACACACACACAGTCTGATAGCCAAGAAAATGAAAAGTACTGTCTAATCTTGCAAGGGGAGAAGACTAATGACATGAATAATTAGTGGAAGACCGAACACTGTGATGATGATGACCCGTTATCCGTGCAGCGTCTGTGTGAGTGAAACAAGACTTTTCATTGGATGTTCAGACATCTGTGTGAGTGAAACAAGACTTTTCATTGGATGTTCAGACATCTGTGTGAGTGAAACAAGACTTTTCATTGGATGTTCAGACATCTGTGTAAGTGAAACAAGACTTTTCATTGGATGTTCAGACATCTGTGTAAGTGAAACAAGACTTTTCATTGGATGCTCAAACAAACCCTGAGGAAGGACTGAGGTTCCCTCGAAAGGGCCCACACCACACCACACAACACAACACCACACCACACCACACAACACAACACAACACCACACCACACAACACAACACCACACAACTCAACACAACACAACACTCGAAAAAAAAAAAGTTCAACTCAGCGATCAAGCTGTAATGTAAACATGCGTTAGACACTGTGCAGAGGTCACAGAGGTCACAGGCGTGCAGACAGCAGGCATCATGCTGGAGGTTCAGGTATGTATGGAGTTCAAAACACCCCAAAACTCAGCCGGTCGTCCTGGCATCGAGGCAGTGAGGGCCCATGGATGTTTTGTGTGCCTGTGACTGGATGTTTGACTGGATGGGGGGGGGGGGGGGGGGGGGGGGGGCTGCCATGTGGTAGAGGGGGAGGGGGCACACAGACACTGTCCGCTGAGATACTCTACTAGATGTAGAATAGAATATAGCAGCAACACCTAACCTCCCCCCCCAACCCTGAACCCGCCCAATGGAGAAGGTCTATAATCCAGTGACATCATGGTAGAAAAGCGGCTTAAAGGTGACTGCATGGTTCCCTCCCCCCCTCCCTCCCCCCTCCCCAATGCAGCCAGCACTCTGAACGCCCCAGGTCTGTCTGTGAACCCCCCCCCCCCCCCCCCCCCCGACGGTCACTCACTCGCTACTCGACCTGTCTGCAAGCGAAGTACTTCACTTGTCATCAAATATACAAAGTGTCAGACTGGCATGCAGAGGAAAAGGATTGGGTGGGGGGGTATGGGTGGGTGGGTGGGTGGGGGGGTGGGTATGGGTGGGGGGATGTTTTGGTCCAAAGAGCAAGACCCCTGTGTTTTCTTTTGGTTTGTTTTTTCAAGCATGCAGGAGACCTTGTCATCTATTAAAAATGAGACGGTGGTAATGGGTTGGCGTTGGGGTTGGTTGGGGGGGACATGGATAAATTGATAATGCTGGGGTGGGTTGGGTAGGGTTGGGGGGTCTGGCTCTGGGGAGAGGGGGGGTTGATGGAGGCGGCTGGCTCACACGGACGTCGACAGAGTTTTATTTGATTTTTCCTCAAATACCTTAGTGCCCTGCCAGCCGGCCCAAATGACCGACACAGCGTGCTTATTCCTGGCCTCTTCCTTCAGCTGACGGAGCTCTCGCCGGGCCTGGTGGGGGGGTGGGAGGTGGTGAGGGAGGGAGGGGGGAGGTTAATTTCAATGGCATTCAATTAACTGTCACTGTCCCAGGAGGGTGTCGTTGAGTGGGTGTAAAAAAAAAAGAGAAACACAAACACGAAGAAAAGCTGAAAATGGGACTAAATAGAAGACATTAATGCTGCAACTGAAAACCCCAAAAAGGCGGTCGGTCGGCCAACAGGCACTAAGCAGAATCAGTGTTGATTTCGTCGACTAAAACTATGACGAAAAAAATTTGTGGACTACCTTTTTTCACAAAAAAAAACAAAATAAAAACAAATCTATGATGACTAAATATACAGACAATTTCGTCAACTAATAAAAAACTAGACTAAAATGTTAGTGAGGGACTAGTGGAGAAGAGATCCAGTAGAACTAAAAGACAAGTCATTTTATGTTTGGTTGCGCTCGGGTGTTGCGCTCTGAAAATATCAGATCTACAAGCTCACAACGCGTCTCGCTGCGACGTGTTGTGAGCTTGTAGATCGGCTATTTTCAGCACAGCAACCAAGTGTAAAATCAGCCATTACGACGCCATCAAGGCACCGCCAACATACATTTTAGTCGACTAAATCAACTGTAGATTTAGTCGACTAAAACTAGACAAAAACTAAAACATTTCAGATGACTAAAATATGACTAAAACTAAATGGAATTTTATTCAAAAGACTATGACTAAAACTAAATCAAAATGTGCTGTCAAAATCAACGCTAAGCAGAATACAGTAAAGCACACTGCAGTGAAGCAATAGGATATCGTTAGGATTATTATTATCAATGGTGTTAGAGAGATAGTGGGCTGATAAATTGTCTTTGGCCTCGCCAACAACGGCAAAGTACTGACGACGGCTAATTCTTTCTCTCTGATACAGTACGTAAACCTGTGCCAAAGCTCCATGACTTTGCTTTTGCTCACTAGACGTACCTTGATGTCTCACATACGATGAGTCAGCAGAAGCTCTTTGATTCTTATCGGACGGGGAGTCATTACACCCCGAGATAAAGACAACGAGCAACAATTACCCAAGGACACTCTTAAAGTCACTCTAAAAGCTTAGACGCTAAAGAGATAACGCCTTTTATCTAGTCTTCCTCTATCAGGCAGGGTATATGGTTCTGATTGGACTTAATATATACTGTACTACTCTCTTCTGGTGAGCTTAAAAGCTACAGTACCGTATATATATATACTGCACTACACTGACTGAGAGGCAAAGATTATTACATCCAGGCCCTGAGGCAGTAACAAGTGCTGCCATATGTGTTTATGATGTGGTCATGATCACATGGATATACTGCTTAAACCCCCCCTGGTGTGTTGGTGGACAGTTATAGAGTAGAGTTGGTTCTCAGTATGATGTCAGGACATAACCAGGCGAGCGTAAAGGGGGGTCTTTACCAATTTTTTAATGTAAAGCCTATTCCCTGATGGATTAATCCAGTGGCTCTATATATGAAAATATGACGAAACACTTCCTAATGTGTTCTGTCTGTGACGAAACGAAAGCTCACACTGGAGAATCCAAGTCCGCCATGAAATGTGTCGAAAATGCATCGATTTGTCACAACATTTATGTTACAATAGAATGAAAGGATTCATGTTATTCATGATTCATGTTAAATTCGCTGAATTTAACATGAATCACATATTATAGATTATAGGGGACAAAACTGAAAACGCCAAATCAAATAAATGAAAAGGGAGCCCATACTGGAACATAGTTTGATGTCTACATTGTTATTTTGTAAAGCCATGAGTCAAAACAGAACACATCACAGAGTATGTTAGTGGGGTAAACCTCCAACATAAAACCCCAAAATGCCACCTAGAGCAACAATTACACAGGATGAGTATAACACGCAGATGAAGGGGAACGTTAGACAGAGCAGTGGACGACAGACAGACAGACAGACAGACGGACAGACGGGGACGGGGGGGACATTGATGGGTTTTAAACTCTAGTGGTCAGTTTCCAGGTGGGATGATGATGATGAGACAGGATGTTTGGGAGGACAGGGACAGGACAGGGACAGGACAGGGACAGGACAGGGACAGGACAGGGACAGGACAGGGACAGGACAGGGACAGGACAGGACAGTTGGCATGGATGGGACGACAACACTATGATGGCAGGCTGAGGGGAGGGGTTTGAAATACCTTGGTCCCCTGCCAGTACGCCCAAATAACTGTCACCGCGTGTTTATTCCGCGCCTCCTGCTTTAGACGTCTCAGCTCCATCCGAGCCTGGAGGCAGGAGGAGGCGTGTCGGGGCGGTGGAGGAGGAGGAGGAGGAGGAGGAGGTGATTAGAGGAACAACAGAGCAGAAGAAAGGCAAATGAAAGTAAAGGAGAGGAGAGGAGAGAGAGAGAGAGAGAGAGGGGGAAATAAATAGAGAAATGAAGCAGTGTGTGTGTGATCAGCCACCATACAGGAGGATGAAGAGGAGAAAATGACAGTGTGATAAAATGCTGGGCCAAGCTTTTTGTTTGTGGAGAAAAACACACTCTTTCATAATACTGTGGTGAGGCTTTGCTGCCTCGTCGTTAAGATGGGAGTGAAAAGCGTTAACGTTAATAACACAATAAAATAAGAAGCTGTAAGTTGTGTTTCAAGAGTAAAAACGCTTGGTTGGAATTCTGCAAAATGTCTGGATCAGTCACTGGAAGATAAACATTATAAAATAATAATCCTGTAGAAAAGACATTTTAACCATTTAAACCCTAGATTAAAGTCCCCCAGGGATCTATACTAGGCCCCCCCCCTTTTCCACCTCTACATTAAATCTCTTTGCCGAAAATAGCCGATCTATAAGCTCACAAAGTAACGTGTTGTGATACATTGTGAGCTCGTAGATCTGCTATTTTCTGGACCCCCAGAGTAGAAACGCTAGGTCACAAGTGTATTTATTAACCACTTAAACCCCAACATCCTTATTCTGGGGAAAACCTTCACTTGAAATGGCGCAACATGTTTTGAGCTTGTCGATCAGGTGTTTTCTGTGAGGATGATAATGTAATGTAGAGCGAAAAAAGAAAGGTTACTAGTATAGAGCCCTGTGGGACTCCGCTGAACAACGTATGGAGTTGAAATAGTTAACCCATTCAAACCGGAAAAGCATCTCTGTCATTTTAGATTTGAGCTCTAACCATTATTTTTATACATTGGCTATTCAAAAATAGCAGATATAGCGTGCTACGCTATGAGCTTGTAGATACGCTATAGATGAAATAGGTGAAAATGTGGGAAAATTGAATTAAATTTGAATATATATTATTTTTTAAAGCAAACATTTGTAAAATATGTTGTTCCAGGGACCGCCCCAGCAGCAAAGATTTGAGTTACAAAAGCTCGCTTAAAAATATATATATATATATATGTTCAAAGATTTCCACACATTTTCACGATAAAAAAAAAATGCAGATCTACAAGCCCATGAGATGTAATCCTGGGCGCTACTCTCCCTCTGCCAGCCTATACTAGGGAGAGCCCAGAACTGAGCTCATGCCTCCTTCAATGCATGAGGAGTGAGCAAGCCGCTTCTTATCACCTGACGTAGCGTGAGAAAGGAACACGTTATTCCAGCCAGTTCCTTTCCCCTCCATCAGGCGCCCCGGCTGACCAGGGGGAGGCAGTATAGAGACCAGGATTACTACATGTTTTCGTCAGGGTATTAACTACCCTAGGAGACACGAGGAGAACATGCAAACTCCACACAGAAAGGCCCTTTCACCAACCCCACCTAGGGTATGGGCACTGATGACGCAGAGGAGAGAACACGCCCCCAGCGCCCACAGCGTCCCCGGCGGGAATCGAAACCCAGGACCTTCTAGCTGTGAGGCGACAGCGCTACCGACTGCACCACCGTGCCCCCTGCTATGATTGGATAGCCAAATAAATCTAAAATGACAGATGCGTTCCAAGACGTGATGGTTCCATGGTTCCATGGTGGTCTGGGTGGGTACCTGGGTGCCGTGCCAGTAGGCTGCGATGGTGGTGACCGCTTCCTGGCATCTCTTCTGGTATTTCAGCTCCCTGAGGATCTTGCGGGCCTGAAGGTTTAGACAAGATCAACAAGCAATACAAGGTACTGTGATACAGGTCGCTCCAATGAACTGCAGAGGCCAATAAGGTATCTAGGTTTCTATATCTATGATGCTACAGTACTACCAAGGTGTTCGAGGAGTTAAACTATATGCTCACTTGTATTTTGAACTCAGCCATTCTTTTAGTTTAGTCTAGAGTTTGGGTATAGGGAGGGAGTCCAGATGTTTAACTCGTTCAGTGGCAATTAAATAAACAACATATTCCGTACTGTGCCAGCGATTTTTACATTTTCTTGCCTTTTTCAAGTAGTCACAAAATATTTATCTCCAGTATGATCAATCCCCTGATGGTTGCTAATCACTGCAGGTTTTTCACCGTGCTTCCGCGAAAAGAAAAAAAAAAATCATCACGACCTGCCCATTAAATGTTATACGCCTTTGAAAATAGCATGTCTCGGCCAAAAATACATAGTAAAAAAAGTATACAGGAGCCGAGATACAGCCTTTTTAAGTAAAAAAAATATATATATATATGTGTATATATTTTTTTTCTTAAAAAAAAATGTCATTGGCACGTTGCGCCATTGCTGAAAAACATGTCAATGGCACTGAATG
>NC_139954.1:48465983-48493483 GCF_963454915.1 Gymnoscopelus microlampas | reverse complement strand
ACATGATATCCACACTGTGTGTGTGTGAGCACTATGGACATGATATCCACACTGTGTGTGTGAACACTATGGACATGATATCCACACTGTGTGTGTGTGAGCACTATGGACATGATATCCACACTGTGTGTGTGAACACTATGGACATGATATCCACACTGTGTGTGTGAGTACTATGGACATGATATCCACACTGTGTGTGTGTGAGCACTATGGACATGATATCCAAAGCGCTCCTCAGCTCTAAATGCATTCTCTGTGGAAACGGACCCTAATTTATACTTGCGTGACGACAACGTGTGACAAAGTATGGATGTGTCTTGGAGGCTCACCTGGCGGGTCCTCTCCAGTGGGGCCAGGTCTGTTTACAGAGCATCTTGTAGCGCTCCAGGCAGGGCTCGTAGAGCTGACGGAAGGCGTAGCCCGCCCTCCTCACGCGCACGTTCTCCATTAAGCCCAGGTAACGCACCTGGTGGCACACCAGAGAGTCTGTGAAGATGTGGGCGGCTTTCTTATCGTTGGGTTTGACGCACCTAGAGGTGAAAAGGAGTAAGTTAAGCACTGTGAGTAGTAAGTACATTTTTATGTATTGAGCGCCTTTCATAGACAGCACTGTCTCATACTGCTCAACAGGTTTAACCCATTGAAACCGGGAACGCGTCTACGGTACACATGTCTTCTAAATCCTAACTGGTTTCTGAAAAGCCTATGTTGCCATATCAGTGGTGCTCAAACGTTTTCATGTCAAGGGCCCCCAAAAGTATATGTATTTGGCCGCGGACCACCATCTCATCTCATAATATGTTGTTACAGATTCCTTACATTACAAATCCTTAAAGCTATATATTTCTGGGATGCATAGTAGCTGAAACTCCACCGCCCCCTCGACCCCTCGCCTGCAAGTCGCTAGGAAAACGCTGTTCGCGTCACTGACTGGGAGCCTGGTTTTCAGATACGTCACTATAGGCTGAATCTATGGCTGCAAAGAGCTTCTGACAGGATGCTGGGCCCACTTCCTTTGATCCTTGCCGATTATACAGTATAACTTTTCATCTTGGCAAGGATTTACAAAACGTTGGATTTGCACTTCAAAAGGGAGGCTAATCAAAGCACCAGAACATAACTTGTTCTTTCTTTCTGAAAACTTGAAAAGCCCCACTAAACCCTAGAGCTGGAGATGTAAACCATCGCTATAATAACTGTGTCATTTTAGATTTTTGCATTGGTTATTCAAAAATAGCAGATATAGCTTGTATATCTGCTTGAAATATCCTGTGTGAGAACTACGGATGTAGAAGGTCATTTGTAGAATCGACTTCAGGTCTTAATGGACCTACATAAAACAAACATGGGCAAATTCTCCTTCTACAGCACAGCCACCAAGGTATGGAATAGTCTAACCCCATCCCTAAAAAAATGCAGTTCGCTGGGCTCTTTTAAAACAGCCCTAAAAACTCATCTTTCTGGAGGCCAGAAGAGGAGGTAGTACCAGTTTCCCTGTAGACAGACAACTCCCCTCCCCTTTTTTGTAAATCTATCTTTTTTTGTCATGCTTTTTTTTGCTTTTTTTGTACAAAGTGTCATTTTTTTTTCTCTGTATATTTTTATGTTGTTATTGAACTGTTTGGTTGCTACTATATATGTATGAAATGAATACCAAGGACCTCAACGGAAACAATTCCGCAAGGACTCTTTTGGACGGACCTTTTAGACAAAAGTATTATAAATGTCACTGTGTTGTTTTACATTCTGTTTGCCTAATACACATTTCAATCAATCAATCAATCAATCAACGGAAGGAGCTCCACCTGATGTAGTTGGGGTTCTTGGTCTGCAGGTTCCTCATCAGAACGCCCACGGAGGACTTGAACTGGGAGCCGGCGGTGGGCGGCCTCTTCAGGTTGACCTTGGCCGGGTTGCCTTCGGGGAACAGCAGCTTGATGAGGCTGTGGTTGGCCTTGTACATGGCCTGACACAGGTCCCGGTACAGCAGGTCGTTGTTCTTGTCCATGAAGCCCTCCACGCGGTACAGCACCTGGGTTTACCGGGGGACAACGTACAAACAAGTTTAACCCATTAAGACCTGAAGCCGATTCTACTATAAATCCCAACAGTTTTCTGAAAAAAACATATGTTTCTATATCAGTGGTGCTCAAACTTTTTCATGTCAAGGACCCCCAAAATGATATGTATTTTGCCGCAGACCCCCCATCTCAAAATATTTTGTTCCAGGGACCCCCAGAAGCAAGGATTTGAGTTAAAAATGTTCGCTTTAAAATAATATAAATATATTAATTTGCACACATTTTCTCGATTTTTTCAAAAATAGCAGATCTACAAGCTCGTAGCTACGAGCTTGTAGATCTGCTATTTTTGAATAGCCAAAGTAAAATAATGCTTTTTTTAGCTCAAATCAAAAAGTGACACAGATGCGTCCCAGGTCTTAATGGGTTAATTATTTGAGCGGCTTCAGTACGAGGTTGCATATCTGAGCATTATTATTATTGACTTGACGGCTTTGGTTGAGTCTGTTTTATTAATACCGTAAATAGACGAGTGCTTAAATTGAGCAGAGGGGGAATTGCTATTTCAGGAAGGTTTGTGAAGGCTGAGAGGGGATTACAGGTCTATTTACTCAAGAGTGATTGGAAAAGAAGGGAGATATTCTGGCTTTTCTAAACTCATCTTAAACACTGCAGATGTTTTATTTTTTCTGCCCACTCACATACGTTTAAGTTCTGCACTTCAGATCAGAATGTTCATGCTCTGATGGTCGTCGCTACCAGCTCTACTCATCTCCACTCGTTTCACATTTACCACAAGTGTCTCGAGTCTCGATGGCCAGTTTCAGCTGTCACCATCATAATGTCCACACTGTGGGCGCCAAGCTTCCGCGTGTGTCACAGAAGGGGGCGTTCGTTAGGCCAATCAGAGGCAGGTGGGGGCGGGTCTTTTCGTAAGAGGCAGCTGCGCAGCAAAAGTCAGTTAGACTCGCTCTGATTGGCCAGTAATCTACACGCTGTGATTGGCCAGTAGTCAACGCGCTGTGATTGGCCAGTAGTCACTTTGAATGGTAGCTTGCCTACTCTAAAATGGCGACCGCGATACCAGTCGCTCCAACTAAATGCAGAGGCCAATGAGGTATCTAGGTTTCTATATCTATGGTCACCATGACATTGTCATGTGACATGTCATGCCAAGGACCCCCAAATTGATGTATGTATGTGGCCGCGGACCCCCACCTGAAAATATGTTGTGCCAGGGACCCCAAGAAACAAACATTTATGTTAAAAATGTTCGCCTTTAAAAAGAAAAAGATGGGAAGATTTGAACACATTTTCAAGATTTAAAAAAAATAGCAGATATACAAGCTCATAGTGCGGCACTCGGTGCCGCGCTATGAGCTTGTATATCTGCTATTTTTGACTGTGGAGGAGTATAATACCTTGCCGGCGTAGTGCTGGATGCGGAAGCAGTTGTGTGGGAGGCTCTGGTCGGTCAGGAACTTGGAGTTCTTGCTGAGGCGGCTCTCAAAGTGCTGGTGCTCGGCGCACACCGTGTTCAGCTTGTCCAGGAAGGTGTCGTCGGTGACCGTCCCCGGCCTCAGGCACTCCTCGTCCAGCATGGCCATGATGCCGTTCTGGTTCTGGGAAGGACGGAGTGAAAACGGTATTAAGGTGAAGACGATGGCGTCATTGTACGTCAGTAAACGGTTAACGTTTTGTCGTCAGCGACTGTGTTTACATGGATCCTGATATTTACCATGACGGCTCAATCAGAATAAAAATGCCTTCATGTAAACACGTCAATTGGAAGATAATATTCCATTATCATGTGTGCGTGTGAACGCGTAGCTTCCTCCTACTACTCGCGAGGAGGAGCGCCTCGCGTCAAAAACCCTGTCTCGAAAAGCCCCGCCTCGTGCCGAAGCCCTGCCTCGCACCTAAAAACGAGCATACTTTCCAATTTCCCAACGAATGCCAATTTCCCTGTGACATATACACCTTTTGATATTCACATCAACAGGAACATATCAGCATGTAAACACTGATTCTGATTGTCTCTCTGGTTGGTCTCTGGCTGGAAAATTGAGACAGAAAAAAAACAAAACAGACAGAACCTCTTTGTGCACGCGTCAAAAGTTATGTTCCAAATGAATGCTTTGGGTCATGTAAACAAGGAATACTTTTATTCAGGTTCCATGTAAACAGTTGGGTATGAATCTCTGTTCGGAATGAGTTCATTCTGAATTAATAAATATTGTCCCATGTTAACGCATGCAGCGTCGTCTCATATTGGCTTTCTGAAGTTGTTGTATTGCCTGAAAAACTCTTTGTATATGAACAATGCTATACATGGGATATCATTTAAACACTTAAATAAGCCCTCAATAGCCCGATAATTCGCTGTACGACAAATTGCCGAAAATAGACAATCTACAAGCTCACAGCACATCACAATGCGATACAGTGTGAGCTTGTAGATTGCCAATTTTCACAACTGAGTTTCTTTACAATTTTTTAAAGGTTTTTCCCATAATACATGACCAAAATAGGGACACCAGGTTGAAAGTACTTCAACGTTTATTGTGATGCTGCCAGAGAGGCACTTCCATTCGATGCCTAAAACTGCCCCATGGTGTCCATTTTCTTAGGGTCAAAATAAATGTGGCCGTGTCGAGACGACCGCGTCTCTCCAGACGTAGGCTTGCCATTACTGTGCCGGGTTCAAGTCAACCGTGGATTCCTGCTAAATAGCATCGTTTTGCTTTCCAAGAACTGGGAGACAACGAGAGACCAACTCACATTCTCGATGAGGTCGCAGATAATGGCGTTGTTGAAATAGTCGATGTTGGTCCACTCGATGCCCTGCAATAACAAATGGACATGGAGTCAGAGGGTCAAACTTTTCTTCTCAGAAACATTCACTTGAGGCTTCCAAGAAAGCTCTCTCTCTCTCCATCACCTAGAGTCACTTATACAGATCTGACTGGTTTAACAGATTATGGTCTTAACTTCATTAAAGAGCAGTCGAGTACGCACTTTGTCTAGAACGTGAGGAAAGCTCGTCACCTAATCACATTATGGCTTCCTTTTTTTTGCCCCAACTGAAGGCCTTCAGCCAAACAGACAGCATTAGCACTGAACTAGGGACACCATAATAATAATAATAATAATAATAAAGCAGGTTTTCAGTTTGTCTCATCCTGCACTTGAACTCGTCTCTGGCTGACATAGACCAGTAGGAAAAGGGCGTGGCTTTATACTGGGATGGTTGGGTAGCCAATCCAGGCCCCTGATTGGTGGCCGTCTCTCTTCCCTCTCGTCATCAGGCTGTGGTATTTTCCCAGGCCTGAGCTACGCTGGACCGGGGCCAGGGAGTGGAATATCATTGGTGGTGGTGGGGGTGGGGCAGAGGGGGAGGGGAGCAGGGGGGGTGGGTTTGAGTCTGGGGAGCAGCAGTCACACACTAAGAGCTCTGAAAGCAAACAGAGCTCCAAAGGGGGTTGTGGGGGGATGGGGGGGGGGGGGTGGAGTGTTTACTCTTTCTAGAGTGAGGGATCACTTCCGTCTACCGAGTTCATGGAGGGAGAGAAAGGCCAGAGGCAAAGAGTGATGGAGAAATGGGCGAGCAGGGAGGGGGGCAATGAAGGTGTCGGGGGCGATGAAGGTGTCGGGGGGGACCAAGAGAAACACAGAAGATCAAACCGGAGATCTTGCAGTGATATTTCAAAAGGTTTGAATAGAAGTTATAATGTGTGGCTCAACCGATGGCTCAGACACTGTGGGGGCCCCAGCAACAACAAAAACACACACACACACACACACACACACACACACACACACACACACACACACACACACACACACACACACACACACACACACACACACACACACACACACACACACACACACACACACACACACACACACACACACACACACACACAGGGGCCTGACCAATTAAAGTAACTGAATATATTTACTTAAGTACAATTTTGAAGTATCTTTTACTTTACTGGAGTATTTCCAATTTTCTCTACTTTTACTCCTACTCCACTACATCTCAGAGGCAAATATTGCACTTTTTACTCCACTACAATTATTTTTAAACTAGTTAGTAGTTACTTTGTTAAAACACTTTGTAACCACTTCAGACCTACATACTTTGGCTATTTGAAAATAGCAGATCCACAAGCTCTCAACGCGTCGCGTTGAGAGCTTGTGGATCTGCTATTTTCAAAAGGATATTATACATTTGGAAACTTGTGAAATGGGACATTGTGCATAATGAGTACTTTGACTTTTAGGACTTAAGTATATTTTGATGCCAGTATTTTGTACTTTTACTCAAGTCCGATTTGAATAATGGTACTTTTACTCGTAAAAGAGTAATTTCTACATTGTGGTATTGCTACTTTTTGCTTGAGTACAAATAGTGAGTACTTTTACCACCACTGCACCCGACAGGGAGGGAGGGGGGCGTCAGTCAGTTACCTCTCTAACGTACTCCTCCTGCTCCTCGCGCAGCGTCAGCTCGATGAAGATCTGCTGCAGCTTCTCGTTGCAGTAGTTGATGATGAACTGCTCGAAGCTGTTGTCCTGCAGTGACACGCAGCGTCCACCAGGGGAACAAACAAACAGTTAGTTCCAGCAGTTGGAAAACGTGCCCTAATAATGCTCTGAATTAAACAAAGAGAATATTTAAAACAATGTGTCACTGTCAGGCAGAAACCTTCTGTGTCCAAAACCAGTACTTTTCAGGGAAATGGGGGAAAAGGAACCTGCGTTCCAATAATAATAATGAAGCTAGTATTTAGTCGCAAGTTCTTGTTAATGCTTTACATTGGTTAAATCTATCTATAAATGCATGATGTCTGTCTGTCTGTCTGTCTGTCTGTCTGTCTGTCTTTGCGCTACTTTTGAGTTACACTGTGATACGACAAAAATATACAATATGATATTAATTCATATCATTATGTTTAAAAAAAAAAACATTAAAAAGATGAAATGTGGAGACTGGCCCCAAAGAGGCGATATGCATCTTGCCTCTCTCTCTCTTTCTTTGCTAAACAGTGCTAGCAATAACAAAGTGAGCCTCAGAGGTCTCACTTTGCTGTTGAAGGGTTTACAGTCTGGTGTTTTTTCTACAAGCGTTATTGAACAAACAAAGAGCTCAGTGATTTGGAATGGAGGACAACTAGAGCTGCTTGAAAAAAATGTAAGTGTCGAAAAAAATCCGTCGGGCGTGGCCGTTCTTCTGAGATCACACACACACACAGTTCATCGAACAATATGACAAATTCTTCACCATTTAAAAAATCGCCTTCACTTTGACTCCCTCGCCACCGCCATTACCCCAATTTTAACCAATTATAGCCAATTAGGAGCGTTTAGTGGCAAAGTCGGTTGGGGCCGTCGATGCCGGGTTAGGAGACATTCATTTTGCTCACGCTGCCGGTCAGTTTAGTGGGTTAGAGCATTGGTTCTCAAAGTGGGGTACGGGGACCCCCAGGGGTACTTGAGGCGGTTCCAGTCGGTCCCCAGCTAAATGATGGATAGGAACCATATGGACCCTTATGGTTCTGTAACTCTGAGAGTGTACAAATGGAACCAAATGGACCCTAACGGGTCCATTTGGTTCCATTTGTACACTCTCAGAGTTAGATTAACATTGATTTTACAATATTAATTGGGGTCCCAGAGATAGAAATGCCATTAAATGGGGGTCCGTAGCCTAATACATGTCAAACTGGGGGTCCTTGAAATTCAAATGGTTGAGAATCACTGCTAGAAAGCCGTATAAATCTTCTCTTATTGTGGGTCCCTGGCTTATCTTTTCAAATGGGGGTCCGCGGGCTAATAAGTGTCAATTTGGGGGTCCCTGACATGAAAAAGTTTGAGAACCACTGGGTTAGAGGTTAGAAGAGCGTGTCTAGTCTAACAACACAGAGGGTTAAGTATTAAGGACATGATGATGATACTGGGAAATGGACAGGTTGTACAGCAGTAGTAATAATCTCATGGTAATGCTGGAATAGAGAAAGCAGGAGTTTATCTTCACTCTTACAGAACAACAGACACATGTAAAGACAGACACATGTAAAGGCATCTCTCTCGTCTTTCCACCAAAGGGACAGCGAACGGACACCCGGCTGAAAGGACGGCCACACTGTGTGAAAACCAGAGACGTCTGCAACTACTGTCCAGTGGTTTGGGACCGGCTTGATGCGCCTAACCGTTCAGGATTGAAATTCAAAAGCAGCAAAAAAATAGCAGATCTAAAAGCTCCAAACGCATCGCAACACGACACGTTTGGAGCTTGTAGATCGGCTATTTTTTGCTACTTTTGTGTGACGCTGTAGTAGTATGATGAAGTAGCCGTCTTTATTTATTAAGCCACAAAGCGCTGGGTAACTTTATCAGGACTGAAGAAAAAGACAAACAGCCCGCCGTGCCTCAGACGACACATTTTGCAGAACGTCCTGTCAGCCGTGTGCCAGCCGGCCGCTGCACCCTTGGGTGCCCTGTGGCGTCTTGAGAGGAGGAGCTTAATTAATTAATACTAAGGATTAATGGGGGGAGCGGGGGGGGGGGGGGGGGGGGGAGATCACAGCATGCACAATGGCCACAACAAACGCCCCCGCACGGCAGGGTGTTACTTACTCCGTCCTGGAGAAACCCAGACACACAACACAACAGTCAGGGAAGAGAGCAACTTGATGGTGAGTGGAGATGAAGAAGAAGAAGAAGACATGCACTCCATAGAACAACATGTATGTAATAACCCCTACATGTGTAGAAGACATGCACTCCATAGAACAACATGTATGACATAACCCCTACATGTGTAGAAGACATGCACTCCATAGAACAACATGTATGAAATAACCCCTACATGTGTAGAAGACATGCACTCCATAGAACAACATGTATGAAATAACCCCTACATGTGTAGAAGACATGCACTCCATAGAACAACATGTATGAAACTAGAAAAAGTGCTCCACGGAGCACAAGTCTCCGCCAGGTCAGGTAGGTTATTGTGGCCTCCTGGTGGCGCTATAATAGGCCAATGTGAAAAGGGTGGCATTTCTTTCAATCGGTCACTGCATTCATGATTTGAGGCATTTTGTTCAAAGAATTGAACAAAATTGTTTTGCTAAATTAGACCTGCTGGTGGCGCTATAACAGGCCAATGTGAAAAGGGTGGCATTTCTTCCTCGGCCTAGTGGGAATGTGCGTGCAAATTTTCACGGAAATCGAACGCTGTGTTCATGATTTGAAGCATTTTGTTCAAAACGGACCTAAGCCAATCTTAGCCAATCAAATCTGTAGGAGTAATATAAAAAAATGGGTTTTGCACAAATCGGCCTACTGGTGGCGCTATAACAGGCCCATGTGAAAACTTTGGGGCAGAGGTTCTGAATTGGCATCCAGGGAGTGGGTGTGCACAGCTTCGCAGCGACCGGGCCAACGGGGCCGGAGATTAGCTGCTCGCAGACAGATGGACGGACGGACGGACACACGGACAGGCGGACAGGGGGTAAAACACACTCTCTCGCCATGCCTTTCGGCCTGGCGGAGACAAGACATGCACTCCATAGAACAACACGTGTGCAATAACCCCTACATGTGTAGAAGACATGCACTCCATAGAACAACATGTGTGTAATAACCCCTACATGTGTAGAAGACATGCACTCCATAGAACAACACGTGTGCAATAACCCCTACATGTGTAGGCACAGGCGTTTGCAAACATGCCAACTGTTAGTCAACTGCCCGTGTGGAGCACCAAGACATTTGGTAAGACTGTATATTAAGGTTGGGTCCATATTGCACATTTATAATGTGCTTATAAGGCTTCATAACACTCGTTATAAATGTTTATAATTATGCATAACTTACAACAAAGACACATAGTTATAATGTGCTGTTCCGGTGAGCTTATTCTGACCAGCACTTATAATAATTCCTTGTTATAAGTTAAGAATGATTATAAACACTAGACCATACCCGTCTGGGGATATGAGCACCCAAAGTGCGTCATGGTGCGTTTGTTTCACGGATGTTCAGCTTGTTTCACGGATGTGGCAACACTGGCGCTTGTTTCACGCACAAGATTTGGCAACCCGGGAGCCAGCGAACACAAAAACGCTAATAAACAGCTGACATTTGGGGGAAAGCGAAAAACAGGCTTTGGTGTTCCGTGCACATGGTAATGTGTGTGTGTGTGTGTGTGTGTGTGTGTGTGTGTGTGTGTGTGTGTGTGTGTGTGTGTGTGTGTGTGTAACACATGGTAATGTGTGTGTGTGTGTGTGTGTGTGTGTGTGTGTGTGTGTGTGTGTGTGTGTGTGTGTGTGTGTAACACATGGTAATGGTCTATGGCTGTGTGCAAATGCAGATCCATTGCTCCAGCCACTGAGGAGAACCGGGCAGAAAAGATTTTGGGGACGCGCTCACAGAGCTCACAGATTTTCGTGTTTTTTCGACCAGCAGATCGACACCTTGATCACTCGCTCACTCGCTCGACCCCCCCCATACAGGCTCAAACAGTCCATACGTCATATCCGGATGCGACGTTTTCGCAGATCGGTGATCGGCCTTCAGTTCGATGTGATACACGACGACGATAACTGTTCGTCATCCAGACTAAAGAAAATAGAACTAGAGCTCTCCGTTCGTTTTTTATACCGTGTAAAAAAACTTGTTTTTCCCTATTCTCGCCTAAAATGCCTAAAAAAGGCCTTCCGAGAACCGGAAACGGAATCTGCGTCATGAATACAGATCCGGGTGAGTGTGAAAAAAACAAAAACAGTATCTGATGGTGAAAAATGAACAGAACAGCGCGATCACAGATTAAACAATGAAAAAGCTATCAACGCGTCGATGGCGTGGGTGGATTAAGTAGCAATTGACGCGTTCGAGTTAATGGCGTTAAAAGAGTTAATAACCAGTGTTATGATGAAGCCTTATAACTTATAAGCACATTATAATGCATTATAGACCCGACCTTAATACACAGTCTTACCAAACATGTAGGTAGTCGCTGCATGCAGATAAGAATGTGCCGCCTGAAGCCTAATTTATACTCATTTGTACGACTGTGTCACTTTGCTATACAGATCAACCCATTCTATACGGGAACGCATCTGTGTCATTTTAGATGTCTTTGACTATTCAAAAATATCAGATCTACAAGCTCATAGCACTTGAGCTTGTAGATCTGCTATTTTAGAAAAATCTTGAAAAAAAAAACTTAAGCCAACATTTTTTAACTCAAATCTTTGCTTCTGGGGGGTCCCTGGAACATAACATTTTGAGATGGGGGTCCGTGGCTAAATACATATTTAAAAACGTTTACTAAATCCTAACAGTATGTTGCTATATCAGTGGTGCTCCAACTTTACCATGTCAAGGACCCCCACAATGATTTGTATTAGGCCGCGGACCCCCATCACAAAATATGTTGTTCCAGGGACCCCCCGGAAGCACAGATCAGAGTTAAAAAAGTGTTTCCTTTAATACACACACATACATACATACAAGATTTGCACACATTTTCCACGATTAAAAAAAAATAGCAGATATACAAGCTCATAGCGCGGCACTCGGTTCACTATGAGTTTGTATATCTGCTATTTTTTAATAGCCAAAGAAGACTTAAAGTGACACAGATGCGTTCCCGGATTGAATGGGTTAAACGAAGCTGGAGTCTGACGTGTCTTTAAACTCTTACCTCAAATATCTCAAAGCCGTAGATATCCAGGACGCCCATCACCTTGTGGCTGGTTTTGGTTTGAGCCTGAGAACACAGAGACAAAGGCTTTAAGGAGGAGAGAGATGCATCATGGGACAGGGGTCTTCAACAGGGGGTCCGGGACCCCTAGGGGGTCCTCAGAGTTACTACAGGGGGTCCGCCAAATCTTTGTGTGAAAAGATTTTTTTATTTTACCTTAACCACTTGAACCCTAGCATCCCTTTTCTGAGGAGAACTTTAGCCAAAAAATAGCAGATCTACAAGCTCACAACGCCTCGCGCTGCGAGGCGTTGTGAGCTTGTAGATCTGCTATTTTTTTTAGCAAAGAGGTGTTTGGTGTAGAGGGAAAAAAGAGCAGTCCAAGTAAACAAAAAAAGTTAAATCTGAAACACAATTCTATACAACAGAGGGGGTCCCTACTTCATCTCTCTCTCAGCTAGGGGGTCCTTGGCCTGAAAACGTTGAGGACCCCTGCTCTAGAGCAGTGTTTACAAAACGTTTTAGCTCCAGACCCAAATGAGAAATGAGATAGAAATAAAATAAATAAAGTAAAATAGCCAAACTTGTAGATCGGCCATTTTCACTACTTAGAAATTACATCTAATTTATGAAATTTCTTGTGATTTGTTGTATTACATGCATGAAATTCTGCTTGTATTTGTTTTAAATTCATGAACATTTTAGAATTTGTGGGGGATTTAAAAAAATACATCTTTTTTAAATAATAACTAAAACCAAAATGTAGGAAACAAAAAATAAAACGATATTTACTCGCGACCCGACTGGAGACCCGACCCACTGTTTGGGAACCACTGCTCTAAAGTACATCATAAATAAAGTTACGGTACATACCTTGATGCTTTCGTTGATCCTGGTGACCAGCCAGCTGAACAGACGACTGTACAGGTTCTTGGCGAGTGCGTCGCGGGCGTAGTAGGCCTGTAAATTAAACACACAATGTCTGCTTTAATACTCACATAAACTCCCCAAGAAATGCATCTTCATTTTCATCCCCCCCTACATACAGGAAATACATGAGCATTGTTTAAAGTGCTTAGAGCCAGACAGCGGCTGTAAATATTTGGATGTGTCCAAACTATGTTATTATCATATTATTATATACAGTGAAAGAGTCACACAATGAGAGAGGAGCGCGACCAAGGACACTTTGTGAGTTGGAATGGGATTTGTGGAAGTGAAAGTGGAGAAACAATCATCATCCTCGTTGCTCGGTGAATTCCAGACACTGCATTGCATCGCTGCCATTCCAGAACCTTCCTCGGAAATTATACATTGAAGCTGTCTGAGTGGGCGTGTCATGTCTCAGGGGGGCGGGGTTAAGTGCTAGCTCCTATGAGGAAGACTCATCTGCTTGGCACTGAGCCAGTCGTGAGTATAGAGTCTGTCATCATCTCTCATGTAAACAAGACATGGAATGGTAGGGGTGTGTGTGTGTGTGTGTCTGTGTGTCTGTGTGCGGTGTGTGTGTGTGTGTGTGTGTGTGTGTGTGTGTGTGTGTGTGTGTGTGTGGTGGGGGGGGGGCAGAAATGAATGACCCCGTAATAGAGACACTTCAGCAGGAGCATGCACGACATGTCCACTGGCTGAACTACATTGAGGAACCGTAATCACACAGTCAGAGCTGGTATGTAGAATTAACGCCTGCTACATACAATTAGCTATAGCAGGGGTCTTCAACGTTTTCAGGCCAAGGACCCCCTAGCTGAGAGAGAGACGAAGCAGGGACCCCCTACTCTATATTGTATAAAATTGTGTTTCAGATTTAACTTTTCTTGTTTACTTGGTCTGCTCTTTTTTCCCTCTACACCAAACACCTCTTTGCTAAAAAATAGCCGATCTACAAGCTCACAACGCCTCGCAGCGCGAGGCGTTGTGAGCTTGTAGATCTGATATTTTTTGGCTAAAGTTCTCCTCAGAAAATGGATGCCAGGGTTCAAGTGGTTAATGTAAAATAAAAAAATCCTATCACACAAAGATTTGGCGGACCCCCTGTAGTAACTCTGAGGACCCCCTAGGGGTCCCGGACCCCCTGTTGAAGACCCCTGAGCTATAGTAATGGCAATATTATTTGCAGGCAGTCTTCCCTGCTCACTAAAGCCACTCGATGCGCTCTACCCATAGAGTTATAATATATTATCTAGAGGGTGGACAATGAAAGTTGCTCAGTGGCGTTTTGAAGCACCCGGAAGTCTGCCGGAAGTATAACATTGGGTCCATTAGGTCTATGCTTATGAGTCTGCCGGAAGTACCAATATTGCAATATTGGGTGGTGAGCACGCGCAGAAGCATTTTAGATGAGGAAGTAGTGCATTCTCAGATTTGACCACCAGGCTTGGCAGCTTCACTGTTCTACCGCTTGGGTCTACCACAGCGGGCCGTAGCCCCAAAATGGCGGATCGCGGTTGGAATATTGTTGTTCCTATGGATTCACAGATCCCTCCGCTAACCCACAGGGACTATTTTTTTTTTGTTTTTATATGTTGCTTCCACGGCGTTTCAAATATCATCGGATTGAGGTAATTATGCTGGCAAGGATATAGAAAACTAGGTTTAATATCTTGGCAATCAATGTGTTAATTGGCCGTGGAAACCATGAAATGCAGTTGAAGAGACGAGGAAACTGGAAAGACTTTCGATGGGGGGCTTTAATCTGCAAACAGTGATGTTTTCACCTTAATCAGAAGTAAGATGGATCCATGGTACCGCTTACTAAACCGGCGATTCTCAAACTTTTTCATGTCAAGGACCCCTAAATCAATATGTATTTGGCCGCAGACCGACCCCCATCTGAAAACATGTTGTGTAAGGGGATCCCCCCATACACGATTTGTGTTGTTAAAATGTTGCATGGTTGTGAACTTGATTTTGACACTATACTCATTCATTTAGCTGGGGACCCCCTCTAGAACCTCCCCTCCAGGACCCCCACTTTAAGCTGCTTTCAGAGCCCCCATGGATGGCGTCCCCTTCCCCATCAACGCTCTCCTCCTGGAGGCTGGGGGGGTGAACTCTCTAACCCTTCATAATAATGTGACCTACATCTTAACTACCCAGCAGCAGGAATATATATATGCTCATCTATAATGGAAGAGTTTTGCATGTTAGCGTCTGAACGTGGATGTGGGTCAGACTCAGACTCAGCAAGTCAGGGGGAAGTAATGTCTCTTTATCCCCACATGCACTCTGTGTGTGTGTGTGTGTGTGTGTGTGTGTGTGTGTGTGTGTGTGTGTGTGTGTGTGTGTGTGTGTGTGTGTGTGTGTAGACATGCATGCGTATTGCTATTTGAATTGAAATAAAGGTAGCCTACTGTTGTTTAAGTATCAAAATAATAAATATGCATGGTCCTAGACAAAGAACAGGTCAATTAACACGTTTTAGTTTGAGTAGAAGATGCAAATAGTAGGTATGCTATACAGTCTACTATTCATGAAGTTAATAGTAGTTAAAGACATGGTTGGAAATCGATAGTCATGTGAGTGTACTGACTTGGGCTGCTTTGTATAAAATTATTATTACAAATAATTATCGACAAATAAAAATAACTTTACATTATATATGGCAGTAATGTATTACTTCTACACATTATATTACAAAGAAGATGGTGCATTTAGATGGTGAATGACAGTGCTGTGAACGAATCATTTGAACGAATCATTGCCGTGAACGTGAACGAAATTGTTCGTTCGCCGAAATGTGTGTGTGTGTGTGTGTGTGTGTGTGTGTGCGTGCGTGCGTGCGTGCGTGTATGTGCGTCAAGTAGACTCTGCGTTGCTATGCATGCTGTGTGACTAGATTTCCAGAATCAAGGTGGTTTTATTTGTCACTAAACTTATACAAGTTTGTTTTCCGCAACACTCTTGACGTTTTATGTGTTTTTTTAATAAACTAACACCCTACTTGATCATCCTACAGCGTCACACAAAAGCATCAAAAGTAGCAGATCTACAAGCTCGAAACGCGGCGCGAAGCGATGCGTTTTGAGCTTGTAGATCTGCTGCTTTTGGATCTTGCTGCTTGTCTGATCTGTGAGTGTGAGTACGGTATACATAGTGTTTTGCCACACGGTGGCGTTCTTCTGACCTGGGCGACGTTGAGCGTGGTGGACACCTTCTCCAGCTTGGCCTCCACCGTGCGGTAGCTGAACGCCCGCTCCAGCACCGACTGTTCGATGCCCAGCAGCTCACACATCTCCTTCAGATCTGTAGACGACCAAAACAAAATGTACAGGACATAAAATTACCAGGAGAACCACCAAACGCAATGTAATGTAGTTATGATTTAGTCACAACCTTGTGTTCATACTTTACATAAACTACAGACAGAATAAACCACGTTCAACCAGGAGTCCCTGTCTGTGTGTATTATGTCATAGCTTTCAAAACATTGCTCTAACAGCTGATCTATAAGCTCCCAACGTGGCGCGACGCGACACATTCTGAGCTTGTAGATCAGCTATTTTTGCTACTTTTGGCATGACAGTATAAAATAGGGCATTAATGTATGAAACAAAACAAAAAAGGGGGGAAAAGTTATTTAATATGAAGATACAAATAGACCTGTCACGATTATTACATAATCCTCTAATCGCAATTATTTGAGATAATCACAATTATTTTTGCATATTCGTCATAATCATTTCCATGTTGAAAAATCTTCACACATCTTCAAATATTTAAAAAAAAGCAAAAATAGCAGATCTACAAGCTTACAACGTGTCAGTATTAATAATTTATTTGTGTTATTTGTAATATCTGCCCTGTGCACTTTTTCACTACGAAGTCTACAAGGCAAACAGAAATTATTTGTATTCAATGTAAAGAAAACTTGTAAGATAATTAAATGAAATCAATAACATGTAATGTAATGTGTACGAACCTGCAATAAGTATTAACAACAAAAAAATGTGTTTCAATGTTCAAAGGCCAAACATACAATTCAATCGTTAATAATAATAATTTGAGTGACAATGAATGGTCAACTTAAATGTGTAATGGTGACATGCCTAGATGCAAGGTTTCTGCCTAGCAGCAACGATATATACATTAGTAGAAAAGCCTATCAGCTTATGCAAGGACAGCTGGCAGTTAATTATTATTATAGTAATTCAATGTTCAAATGTACAGTACCACATTGGTAATACGCATTACGTCATACTTTGCGTTATCCTGGGTATAAGATGTTTGCACTTGTATTATTTTTATTCATTTTATTTTTTCATCTATATGTTTATTTGACAGGGACAAAACAAAAAAAAACAATGAATATGTTAATAAGTTATAAAAACATGAAACTGTTGCAATTGTATATGGGGTTTGTAGCCGAGGCTAATTTGCGACCCCAGTGACCCCTGACCTTTCTATACAAAAGATCTACCTCGTAAACAAAAGGGACATGTATGAAGCTCTAATCTAAACAAGTACAATAACATTCCCAAAATACATTCATGAAAGCCATGTGATATTAACGTTTAAAAACGTGCCTAACATTAGCGTTCGCAGCTTTGGTTTGATTTCAACCAGTATTACCCATTAAGACCTGGAACGCATCTGTGTCACTTTAGTTTTCTTTGGCTATTCAAAAATATCAGATCTACAAGCTCATAGCGCGGCACCGAGTGCCGCGCTATGAGCTTGTAGATCTGATATTTTTGAAAAATCTTGGGAAAAAAATGTTTTAGATTTTTTTCAAAAAACTGTTAGGATTTCGATTTTTTTTTAAAGAATTGCCTCAGGCCTTAATGGGTTAACCTTTTCATTAAATATTTTGAGATCAGTTTGTGTTTTTATTTCAGTTGGTAGGGCATTCCACGAGTCTATCCAGCTGTATTACCCAATAAAAAAATCAATCTATCAATCAATCAGTGGTCAGTCAGTAATGGCAGAGTGGTAGAGAGACTGGGGAACGTGAGGTTAGAACGCCTGCATGATGTCACTGCAATTTGACAGCGCATGATGAATGTGAATATGGACATTGTGGCTAAAAAGGGAAAAAAAACATGCAAATGTTAATATTTGCCTGTCAGAGAGCAGAGAGCTGTGTGAGTGTAAAGGAAGAGGACAGTCACAGGAATACAACAGTGTGACTGAGGTGTTTTTGATACCGCCAACCACCAACAGGTGGCAGTAGTGTCTCTACAGCCACAGACACAGAGTGAATGCAGGACACGTGGAGAGAGAGGTTTACTTTACTGTATGTGACACATCTATTAAACATACTCCTTTAGATGGATACCATGCAATATAATACCCTTTATTTTATAGTTACCACTTAAACCCCAGCATGTATATTATGGGGGGGGGGGGGGACATGAAAAGAAAAAAAGCAGATCTACAAGCTCACAACCTTATAAGCTTGTAGATTGGCTGAAATTTGATATTTGCTGTTGACAGAGAAAAAAAAGCAGTCAAAGTACGGTTGTAACTCGAGTCCAGTTCTCTTTTTTAAATCTCTTTTTGTTTTGCTTTTAACCTCCTTTTCTCCCCAATTTAGTCGTTATGCCAATTAATTCCTCCCCACACACACCTCTCTGTGGTGTCACTGCTGTCCTATCCTACTGACTCACCTGTACCAGTGAGGAGCCCCCACCAGGAGGACGCCGAGCCTTCGTCCTACTCCTCCCGCCCAGCACTCCCCGCTGACAAGCTCCGCCCCTAGCCCGTAGGATTACGTTGCAGTGATATCACCCCTCCTCCTTCCCCCTCCCCGCCCGGCTTCACTCCCCCGAACACGGGTCAATTGTGTTCGTATAGACGCCCGACAAAGCCAGATGCACCACGGTGGATTCGAACCCACAACCTCCAGGGTTGGGCAAGGCACTTTACCACTGCGCCACCCGGGTGCCTCAAGTCCAGTTCTCTAAACCCATTCAGACCGGGAAAGAATCTGTGTCTTCTTTTTCCATTTCTTTGGCTATTCAAAAATAGCAGATCTACAAGCTCATAGCGCGGCACCGAGTGCCGCGCTATGAGCTTGTAGATCTGCTATTATTTTTAGCGGCGCTAGCCGATCCTTTAGGTATAGAGCGGATCCTGCTCTATACCTGACTTTGTCCGTGTTCACCGTCAACGTTCTGATTGGTCAGACCCGTCAACGTTCTGATTGGTCAGACCCGTCAACAAAGTGATTGGTCAGACCCGTCAACAAAGTGATTGGTCAAGCTTCACGTGACACATGGCTATAAACACATTATAAACACATATCGATGACAAAATGTATCAAAGGCGCCGCTACCTTCACACAGGGTGTGATTGTTTATTTTTTTTATCGTGATTTGAAATGTTACATTTTATTTAAAATGTTTTATTCAAATATTTGCTTCTGGGGGATTCTACAAATGTCTTCTAAATTCTAACAGGTTTTTGAAAAAACTTATGTTGCTATAATATCAGTGGTTCTCAAACATTTCTCATGTCAAAGGACCCCCAAAATTATATGTATTTGGCCGCGGACCCCCATTTCAAAATATTTTGTTTGCATTAAAACAATATACATATTCAAAGATTTGCAAACATTTTCACGATTTCTTTCAAAAATAGCAGATCTACAAGCTTATAGATCTGCTATTTTTGAATAGCCAAAGACATCTTAAAATGAGACACACAGATGCGTTCCCGGTCTTAATGGTTTAAGACTAGAGAGGGTTTAAGTGGTTAGTCTTGGATTTATAGGCCCGTCCCTCCCACTCTGTGTGCGTTCAGCCCGGTCGGCCCCCGTACCGTTCTTGTCTTTGACGCGGCTCTCGTCCAGGCCGTTGCAGCGCGACTCGGGCTTGAACTCGATGTTGCCCAGCTTCAGCACCGCCGCCACCAGCTCCAGCACCGACAGCACCTCGTCCTCCATGAAGCCCACGATCTGCATGGCATTCTGGGGGGGGGGGGGGGGGGGGGGGAGAACGTGAAGGGGGTCAAAACAGGAGTCACAATCATGACATGGACTCATAGGCTATAGGGCAGTGTCTCTCAAACGTTGTTGGCTCAGGGTATATCCTGAGCCAACAAAGGATACAGGCGGGGAAAGCATCTGGTGTCATTTTAGATTTCTTTGGCTATTAAGAAAATAGCAGATCTACAAGCTCATGTGCAAGCACCGAGGGATGCGCTATGAGCTTGTATATCTGGTCCCTGCTTTATCTCGCTCTCAGCCAAGGGGCCCTTGGCCTGAAAACGTTGAAGACCCCTGTATAAGACCCCTGTACACGAGGGAGGGGTGTGGTGGACGTGCGGTGGTGAAAAGGTTAACCGCAGGTTCCACAGAAGGGGGGGGTGGGGGGAGGAGGGGGGGGCACCCTGGAAAACCACGTTCATTGTGCGTGAAATGTGATTAGTGTTAGTGTACACGTGGGGATCTGTTGACACTGGAGGCGAGGTTGAGGGAAGGAAAAAGCCGTGTTGCCATCTTTGTCTGGGACAAAACCAGGCCCCGTACCCAGTGGAGAGTCCCATTGTGTTAGCTGGGGGGACCGGGCCCGCTATTGTGCCAGTGTTACTGTGTTTTTAGGGGACTGCAGCTGCATGGGGGGGGGGGGGGGGGGGGGGGGGGGGGGAGAGGTGTTGAGTAGGGCCCGACCCATGCCAAAGTTTGGGTCCCATGCCAGAGTCCTAGACCAGTGGTTCTCAAACCTTTTCATGTCAAGGACCCCCTAAATTATATGTATTTGGCCGCGGACCCCCATCTAAAAATATTTTGTTCCAGGGACCCCCAGAGGCAAAGATTTGAGTTACAAATGTTCGCTTTAAAAAACAAATATTCAAAGATTTGCACACATTTTCAAGATTTTTCAAAAATAGCAGATCTACAAGCTCATAGCGCGGCACTCGGTGCCGCGCTATGAGCTTGTAGATCTGCTATTTTTGAATAGCCAAAGTATAAAAGGTTAAAATTATTCGGATGCTATATTTACACATTTTGCTGGGTACCCCCTGGAACCCCCTCAAGTACCCCTGGGGGTCCCCGGACCCCACTTTGAGAACCAAGGTCCTAGACCACTGCTTACCAACGTTTTTACTGATAAAACATTTTCTAATCAATGTGTTACAGTATGTATGATTCATACAAATACACACACAGAGTGGAACACACATTTGTATGTAACCACTCAAGTCCTATTCAATATTTGTTTTCTAAATAACAATGAGACACTTGTAGATCAGCTATTTTGGGGGGAAAAAAACAAACAGGACAAAAGATAATATTTAACCTAATAAGACGATTAAGGAGAGAGAGCACAACGGTAATAAATGTGCTCTCATAGGGTCATAGGTCACAGCTCACACAGCAGGTTCTGTGTAATGGTCAACAAAGACAGGAAGGAGAAACCACACTGTGTGTGTGTGTGTGTGTGTGTGTGTGTGTGTGTGTGTGTGTGTGTGTGTGTGTGTGTGTGTGTGTGTGTGTGTGTGTGTGTGTGTGTGTGTGTGTGTGGTGTCACTGCCACTGTTTGCATGTGAAAGTGTAACAATGGAAGACGAGACATTGGTCGGGGGTTGTGGGTGGAAATCCCCTCTTCTGTCATCGGCCGCCACACAAGGCAGCTAGAGTTCAAAGTGCAGCCGTGTTATGTAACAGGTGGAGGAGAGGACACCGACATTACACACTGCTTTACAACCAGACTGACTGACAGACTGACTGACTGACTGACTGACTGACTGACTGACTGACTGACTGACTGAGAGCAACAGCCAGTTGTGAGCTTGTAGATCTGCTATTTTACTTCTAACAGAGTACTTCTACATTGCAGTATTGATACTTTTACTTAAGTAAAACATTTGAGTACTTTTTCCACCACTGCTGCTGGTTTGCTTATGTTCAGGAGATAAGGACAGATTACACCGCCTCGTGTACTTTGTCACAGGAGGAGAGGCGGCTTGACGTTAACACAGAGGTTCTTAAAGAAGTGGGGGTCCAGTCAGGGCACGGGGGTCCTGGGGGACAGATGGCCAAATACATTCTGAATGTCTGGGCGTCCTTAACATGAACAAAACATGTTTGAGAACAAAATGTGTCACTGCATGGAGGAGGGAGTGACGACTTCTCCTCTCAGGTTGGGTTTCCCTTTCATTTATCAGTAAGTGGAGGTGGGAGGGGTCATCAGCTGGGAGGGGCGTGTCAGCTGACTGCATGACACACCTGGGCCACGCCTCCTTTGTGCTCATAGTGCAGTGTTGGTTTTCTCTCTCTCTGTTTGTTTGCTCTATACACTAACCCCGCCTCTTTGAGCCAGACAGTGACAAAGGACTAAGCTTCGCATTTGTGTGTGTGTGTGTGTGTGTGTGTGTGTGTGTGTGTGTGTGTGTGTGTGTGTGTGTGTGTGTGTGTGTGTGTCTCTCTCTCTCTCACCCTGACAGTCCTGAAGTTGGCTGCATCATCCAGACCGTTGACCGTAGCAGAGTCCAGACTCAGGTAGTTGTACTTGCTGAAGTCTCTGTCCAGCTTCAACTTTTCTGTAAAAAAACAAAGGAAAAAATTAAATGTTAAAACACGTTTCATGATTTTATAAACTATGTTTTTAAACTATGTATTACTCTGGCAGATTGACTGGTTGCTTTTAAAAAGCCCCTGTGTGTGTCTGGTTATCAGGAAATCCATTCCATCCCACCACCGCTGCATGTGGGCTTGTAAATCTGCTATTTTTGAACATTTCTGACGAATTGACAATTTCTGAACTTCTGTACTTTGTCATTTGTACTTTTGAATACCCGAGTATTCACTTGAGTTTATACTTTGTCCTCCACTGCTCATTGGTACAAAGTGTTATTATGATGTGGTAATGTGTCTTTTTATTTGGTATATTTTAATGTTTTGTTAAAGGCTCATTCTTGGACTTACTCAGCGTGTCGTCTGAGGCTCCAGACAGCAGCTGGTAGAAGACGTGAAAGTTCCTCTCTCCTCTGGGCTGCTTCACCACACGAGACTTCTCCAACAGATCTGTAAACACAGCAAAGAAGAGAGGATGAGGACCAGTGGCGTGCACAGACATTTTGAGGGGCAGGTGCTCAAGTAGATTATACTTTTTTTTGTTTACTTGGTCTGCTGTTTTTTCCCTCTACACCTATACCTCTTTGCCAAAAATAGCCGATCTACAAGCCCACAACGCCTCGCAGCGCGAGGCGTTGTGGGCTTGTAGATCTGCTATTTTTGGCTAAAGTTCTCCTCAGAAAAGGGATGCTAGGTTTCGAGTGGTTATGGTAAAAAGAAAAATCATATCACATAAAGATTTGGCGGACCCCCTGTAGTAACTCTGAGGACCTCCTAGGGGTCCCGGACCCCCTGTTGAAGACCCCTGCTGTAAACTGAAAAAAAGGGCACTTCTGGTCAAGAGGGCAATGGGCAGGTGCTCTAGCACCACCTAGAGTCTATCTGTGCACGTCCCTGATGAGGACAGCAAGAAGAGAGGATGAGGACAGGAAGAAGAGAGGATGAGGACAGCAAGAAGGGAAACTATGAGACGTGGGACGTCTCACTGAAAACCAACGGGTTCCTTCCTAACAATAAAGCTCAGGTTCAGGAAATATAAAAACTAGTGAGTGGGCAAAAAGGTGGCCTTGGTTAAGAGTATATTATTTCCCAAGGGACATCTGGAGCTGGGATGGGCTCCTGGTGGTGGGAACAAATGTTGAAGTTGCTAAGACAACCGCGTTCGTATTGGAGCAACACACACACACTGTGTGTGTGTGTGTGTGTGTGTGTGTGTGTGTGTGTGTGTGTGTGTGTGTGTGTGTGTGTGTGTGTGTGTGTGTGTGGGGGGGGGGGGGGGGGGGGGGGGGGTACTGGGGCGTGACAGGAAATCTTTGAGGAAGAGATCAAACGTCAGCTTCTTCTTCTTCTGCTGTAACGGTCGACTAAGCACAACCACCAACCTGAAGGAAAAAAGGCTCCATTCCATTCACAACAAAGGAACCTCACCGTGGTCAAATTAAGAGCCCCGCTTCTAATAGCGGAGCAGCTATTTTCTCTCTTTTTTTTTTTTCTTCTCATTTATAGTGTTGTTGTCAGCTGATTGGCTGGCTGGGAGAAAAGGGTCTCAATTAATGGAGTTAGAAAAAAAGCATCTCATTTTAAAAGACTGTCCTTTGTACTGTAGCAGAAACCTGGGAGTGTCGTCATGTAGAAAATAGAACCGACGGCACCTTTTTCTTATATGCTGTCATATTGTATATATTGTATTATGTTATACAAGGCATCCATGTTGACATAATTAGTCGTGTAATGTTTTCACAGGTGTTACCAACGACACTAATAAGGCTGTGTTCCATTCAGGTCAAACACAGTTAGTTGCTGCTATTGTGCATTGTTAGCTCTGCGGAAAAGGCTTCGCCAAACTAAATGGAACATTAAGCCCGGTGTCCCTGTTTTAGGCAAAACTAAAAGAAAAGATTGTGAACTTGGAGATCGTCTATTTTTGCTATTTAGCGTATGATGAAGTATATTAGGGCTTAAGTGGTTCATTGGTATCAGTAGCATAACTGTTTATGTCAGGGGTCTTCAACGTTTTTCAGCCCAAGGACCCCTTAGCTGAGAGACAGATGAAGCAGGGACCCCCCCACTACGTATTGGGATAAAATTGTGTTTCAGATTAAACTTGTAGTAACTCTGAGGACCCCTAGGGCTTTGGTTCTCAAAGTTGGGTCAGGGGACCCCCAGGGGTACTTGAGGGAGTTCCAGGGGGTCCTCAGCTAAATGATGGATAGTTAGGAACCAAATGAACCCGTATGGGTCTGTAACTTAGAGTGTACAAATGTGCAAATTTGTACACTCTCTGAGTTAATTAACATTGATTTTAATATATAAATTGGGGTCCCAGAGATATAAATGCCATTAAACGGGGGTCCGTAACCTAATGCATGTCAAACTGTGGCTCCTTGACATTAAAATGGTTGAGAATTACTGCTAGAGCCTGCTAGAATCACTGCTTCTCTTATGGGGGTCCTACGCATGTCGTTTCAAATGGGGGTCCGCGGACTAATACGTGTCAAGTTGAGGGTACTTGACATGAAAAAAGATTGAGAACCACTGCCCTAGGACCCCCTGTTGAAGACACATGGTTTATTATGTTCGATATGTCTGCTCTCTGAAAAAAGGTCCACAATACCGGCAGCTATTCTATCACCATGATGAGAGGCTCGTTGCCTTTAGTAGAGCTGAGTGGGGATGCTGCTCTGCTCTGCTCTACCTGCTGGATTCTCTTCACCTCTCACCTCTCCATGTTGTGACTCATCCATCCAGTGGGCAGTGAGTATAGAGAACTCACTCAAAGAGACGCACAGAATGGAGAACCTGTTGGTCCTGAGGGTCTGGGAGCAACACAGCACTGTGTGAACACGCTCTGCTCCTTCAAACTAATATCTAATGCCTCAACTCAAACATGATTATTTTGGGGGGTCCCCAGTCCACATTTGATTATTTTGGGGGGTCCCCAGTTCAAATATGATTATTTGGGGGGGTCGCGGCCTGTAAAGGTTGAGAACCACTGCGATACAGATAGAGATACCAGTATCGGAAAAGCTGCCGATATACTGTACTGCCTAAAATGCTGGAATCGGTATCGGCGAGTACAGTATGCAATTTACAGTAATCAATTATTTTGTATTTTGAATGCTTCAGTCGATGTTGCACACTGCATCAGCAGCATCACAGAAGTAGCCCCGCCCCCCAGAAAGCTGCCAGCTCATCAATAAAACACTAACTGGCCTCTCAGTTGAACACTTGCTTCACCGACTGTAATCACTATCTCTCCCTTTCACTGCTTCCTAGATCACATACATGGGCAACTGGCGGCCCGGGGGCCACATGCGGCCCCCACCGCCACTTAATGCGGCCCGAAGGTTAATATTGTCATACTGATATATTATTTAGGGTTGTGCCGATATATCGTCCTGCGATATATCGCGATACGTTTTCGTGGCGATATGTATCGTTTGGGGGGGGGGGGAATATCGTTTTGAAAAAAATAAAAATAATATATATATATATATATATATTTTTTTTTTTCAATAATAATAATGCAAAAACAGAAGTATGTGTTTGCAGTTGCTCCCCCCCCCCATATATTTTCATTTCATAAGGTTTTTTTCCCCCCCATATATTTTCATAAGGTTTTTTCCCCCCCCCATATATTTTCATAATAAAAAAGTGCCATATATCGTATCGATGTCGTGAGCCCAATATCGTATCGTGTCGTTTTGTGAAATGAGTGTATAGGCACACCCCTAAAATTATTGATTTCAGCCGTTACAATTCCAAACATGACGCTTTAATTACTTCAGTGTTCAGTCTATATCAGTAGCTTAATGACTAGTATTACAATTCTTTTTATCCCTGCTACAGTACATCATGTGGGTCTGCTGCTGCTGCTGCTTCTGCTTCGTGTTTGGAAACATTTTTATTTGTGAAAAAAGCTCCAACACACAACATCCTATAATAAAAGATGCAGGAAGTGGGAGGGGGGAGGAGGGGGAGGGGGGGGGGGTGTTTAAAGAATGTTCAGAGACATTCTCCCCCTAAGGGGCTTTTCTGAAGTGACCTTCCACCTTTTGTACGAACCCAAAACCAGTCCAGGCTTCTTGTTATTGCGTTGCAGCGAGCAGGCAGACAGCTACAGTGTATTTTATTTTACATGAGTCGCTGTAAAGCATCCTGAACGGTATTTCTGGCACGCTGTGCTCAGGATATGCTCCTTGAGATAAGCAAACATACATTAAAGTAGCGATGCGGGGACGAGGGGGGGGTGGGCGGGGGGGAGACGAGAAGGCCCCCATATCCTGTGAGTTGTTGTTTTGACTAGGATTTAATGAGCACTAACGGAGCTTTGGCTTGTTTGGCTGCTGAATACTCTCTCTCCTCGCCGCCACACTATCATTACTCTACCAACACTGAGTCTGTCTAAATCAGACTCCTCTCTCTCTCTCTGTGTGAGTGAGTGAGTGAGTGAGTGAGTGAGTGAGTGAGTGAGTGAGTGAGTGAGTGAGTGAGTGAGTGAGTGAGTGAGTGAGTGAGTGAGTGAGTGAGTGAGTGAGTCAGTGAGTGAGTGAGTGAGTGAGTGAGTGAGTGAGAGAGAGAGAGAGAGAGAGAGAGAGAGAGAGAGAGAGAGAGAGAGAGAGAGAGAGAGAGAGAGAGAGAGAGAGAGAGAGAGAGAGAGAGAGAGAGAGAGAGAGAGAGAGAGAGAGAGAGAGCTCCAGGGTAGCAGCGAGGGAATTAGGGGGAGACAATTAAACAAGGTGTCAGCTGACTTGGTTGAAATAAGAGGCAGAGAGAGACAGACCCCCCCCCCCCCCCACCTTACACATCATCATCAGAGGCCAATTGTCTCTCTACCGCTCCAAGAACATCCACAGTGATATATCTGTATATCTGTGCCCACTGCCAAGCTGTGTGAGACAGTCTGAGTGCCCTGTCTGTCAGCAGCACTCTGTCACACACATTGTGTTGAACCAGAGCGCTGAGGGAAGACATACAACTTGAGAAGAAAATAAACTGACAGACAAACAGACAGACAGACAGACAGACAGACAGACAGACAGACAGACACAGACAGACAGAGACAGACAGAGACAGAGACAGAGACAGACAGACAGAGACAGAGACAGAGAGAGACAGACAGACAGACAGAGATAGAAAGACAGACAGACAGACAGACAGACAGACAGACAGACAGACAGACAGACAGACAGAGACATACAGAGACAGACAGACAGACAGACAGACAGACAGACAGACA
>NC_139954.1:48430983-48460983 GCF_963454915.1 Gymnoscopelus microlampas | reverse complement strand
TTACTTAATCAAAATGATCAAGAAGGAAAGAAAACTGTAATTTAATGACTTTATCTAAGATGGGGATTGATTATGAATCGATTGCTCTATTAAATGATCAATGAATTTATATTGAAGGGTAGGTCCTCCTCAGGAGCTCTTAACCCTTTAAGCCCTGAAGAAGCATCTGTGTCACTTTTTGATTTGAGCTAAAAAGCATTATTTTACACTTTGGCTATTAAAAAAATAGCAGATCTACAAGCTCATAGCGCGGCACCGAGTGCCGCGCTATGAGCTTGTAGATCTGCTATTTTTTTTTTAATCGTGAAAATGTGTGCAAATATTTTAATATATATTGTTTTAAAGCGAAAAATGTTAACTCGAATCTTTGCTTCCGGGGGTCCCTGGAACATATTTTTTTAGATGGGGGTCCGCGGCCAAATACATGTCATTTTGGGGGTCCTTGACATGGAAAAAAGAACCACTGATATTATGGCAACATACGTTTTTTTCAAAAAACTGTTGAATCCCCCAGAAGCAAAGATTTGAGTTTTGTAACTCAAATCGCAAGATTTGCAAAAATATAACGATTTAAAAAAAATAGCAGATATACAAGCTCATATGAGCTATGAGCTTGTATATCTGCTATTTTTGAATAGCCCAAAGTGTAAAATAATGCTTTTTAGCTCAAATCAAAAAGTGACACAGATGCGTTCCAGGGCTTTAAAGGGTTAAAGAGTCACTCCTCCCAGGAGAACTCCTGGCTTCCTAAATGCTGTTGCACTGTATGTTGGAAGAGGCCAGCGGAACACATCTGGTTGTGGTTTGCCAAAACGGTATAAAGGGGGTGATTTATACTTAAGTCGTGCGTGTGGGTGTCGCACACTGAACACAGCCGATCTACCAGTCTCACAGCGCGTCGCAACGCGGTGAGTCGTTAGCTTGTAGATCGGCTTATTTGTGTTGGGTGTGCGCGACACCGGCACACGCAACGGAGTAGAAATCTGTCTCTTTAGAGCCGTCTAGGGTTTCATCTCTGGAGCCGCCCGCGTGCTACGCTCTGGAGCTGACACTCCTTGGCGCGCGCAGGGTGTGTGTGTGTGTGTGTGTGTGTGTGTGTGTGTGTGTGTGTGTGTGTGTGTGTGTGTGTGTGTGTGTGTGTGTGTGTGTGTGTGTGTGTGTGTGTGTGTGTGTGTGTGTGTGTGAGCTCTATGATGTGTCCAGATGGAGACCTGAAAGCAGGGACGTGCACAGATAGACTCTAGGTGGTGCTAAAGCACCTGCCCTTTGCCCTCTTGACCAGAAGTGCCCTTTTGAAAAAAAGAGAAAAAAACATTTTTTTTTCTCAGTTTTTTTTTTTTACAGCAGGGGTCTTCAACAGGGGGTCCGGGACCCCTAGGGGGTCCTCAGAGTTACTACAGGGGGTCCGCCAAATCTTCTATGTGATATGATTTTTCTTTTTACCATAACCACTCGAAACAGAACTTTAGCCAAAAATAGCAGATCTACAAGCCCACGTTGTGGGCTTGTAGATCTGCTATTTTTGGCAAAGAGGTATAGGTGTAGAGGGAAAAAAAGAGCAGACCAAGTCAACAAAAAAAAGTATAATTTACTTGAGCACCTGCCCCTCAAAATGTCTGTGCACGCCACTGCCTGAAAGAAGGGGTGACAGACAGGGAAAAGCCGCACCCATCCTAAAACAGGGACAGGCCCTGCTCTGCTCTGCTCGCTGCCAGGGATAAGAGTACTGCTGAAACTGATGCAACGTAATGAGTCAGGATGTAATATACATCTACATGTAATATAGAGGTAATATACTAAAGCGAGGAGGTTTGAAAGGAGTTGCATTGGGGTGTGGACTGGGCCTTCAGAGTAACAGACCATTTGGTGACTGTCTATCTAAAGCCCAGTCCACATCAATGCAACTCCTTGCAACCATTATCCCCAATGTCAGTTGCAAGGAGTTGCATTGGTGTGACAGGACCTTAAAACCGTTTTGTAGCAAGGAGTTGCATGGCAAATCGTTAAGTGTGGCGTGGGCTTTACATGTAGCTGGGGACCCCCCCCCCTGGAATGACCCCTGGGGGTCCCCGGGCCCCACTTAGAGAACCACTGATCTATGAGGAACTGTATCTATGACGTATGACTCCAGCTTTGGGCAAAAGGTTTCAAAACCGATCCAACCACCATTATAAAAAGTTAAATATTTCAAAAAATATATAAATATATAATTATGTGAATAAGATGCATGGAGGTTCTTCCTAGTACTGGCAGAACGTACAAATATCATCGGTTCAGCCGTTTGAGAGATTATCCCTGAGGAAAAACACACACGCGCGCGCGCACACCCTCTTCTAGACGGCTCACCTCCTTCAGAGCCGCGTCGTAAAAAAGGACAATCGGTGGTGATGGTGGGGGGGGGGGGGGGGGGGGGGTTACCGTTCCATTTATGTCAATGGATCATGTCTGGATCAAGAGGTTCAAAGCTGTTTGTAATCCTCAGTCAGTAAAGCCTCATTGGGAAAGCTGCCATTAAATCAATGGACGGACGCACACACACACACGCACACGCACACGCACACGCACACGCACACGCACACGCACACGCACACACACACACGATATCGTTGCTGTCGGGCAGAAACCTCTCATCTCCGCGGCACGAGCTTGTACATTTTGCTACTTTTGATATATTTCTTTATTTTGATCCCTGAAAGAGAACAGTTCTGGTAACAGCCAGCAGGGCGTCAATACTTACGAATCTGGACGAGTTGTCATTCCTCACCGTCTTGGCGTTCCCAAAAGCTGGGAAAAAAAAGAATCAATGGAGAGACATTAATAAAATGGTGTCAAACACCAAACTAATCAACGTTATGTGTGACCATATGGCAAATATTAAAAACTGAGGATGGAATCAGGATGAAAGCTTGTTTTTAAACTACGCCAAAAGCCCCATTAATGATTCTGACTAACGCACTCTGGCTCCGGGGCTATAGCTGTCAATCACATTAACAACTCTATCTCCGAGCCATTTGCGCTGATGAAGGCCCCGTTAATTCTGTGTGGATTAACCCTTTAAGACCGGGAACGCGTCTGTGTCATGTTTTACATTTCTTTGGCTATTCTAAACATGGCAGATGTACAAGCTTGTAGCAGATCTGCTATTTTTTAAAAAAAAAATCGTGAAAATGTTGGTGCAAACATTTGTAACTTAAATCTTTGCTTCTGGGGGATTCTACAAATGTCTAACAGTTTTTTCTGAAAAAATGTATGTGTCTATATCAGTGGTGCTCAAACTTCTTCACGTCAAGGACCCCCAAAATGATAATTATGTATTTGGCCACGGACCCCCATCTCAAACTATTTTGTTCCAGGGACCCCCCCCCCCCAGGGAGAAAGATTTGAGTTACAAATGTTTGCTTAAAAAAAAAAAAATATATATATATATATATATATATATATATATATATATATATATATATATATATATATATATATATATATATATATATACATATCTATTCAAAGATTTGCCAAAAAAAAATCATGATTTTTCTAAAATAGCCAAAGTATAAAATATGGATAAAGTAGGTTACACAGATGCGTTTCCGGGTCTTAATGCGTTAAGCAAAGCGCCATAGGGATCTATCTCAGAGCTTTAGAACTAGGATGGTGTGTGTAGCAGCAGTCAGTCACGGCACTTTGAACTCTAAAGTGTTCCAGCGTGTGGGACTGGGACCGGCTACGCTTTTAGAAACCAGAGGAACTACGAGGTTCAAAGGCAGCATTTACAGGAATTAATGCCTTTATTTGCGGTAGTTACAGTAAGTCCATGGACATCTTGCGCTTGCATAGCATCTTCTGTGTCAAAACCCGTGTTAATGAAATGAACCGTCACCCAGTTATTGTACTGTTTTGTTCCCTAATTAATGCCTGGAACCCTTTGGGTGACAACGAAAGATGTCACAGAGAAAGAGGCAACGGATGAATGAATGAATGAATGAATGAATGAATGAATGAATGAATGAATGAATGAATGAATGAATGAATGAATGAGGGCCGCCTGGCTTGCCGCCGTCAGTCTAACGATGCTTAGCTAGCTATCCCGCTGACTAATGCGTATTGAAGTTCATCGCTAGTGTGTGCGTCTAGACTGCTAATCACCCCCTCACAGCCCCTAGGGTGTGTGGGTGTGTGTGTGTGTGTGTGTGTGTGTGTGTGTGTGTGTGTGTGTGTGTGTGTGTGTGTGTGTGTGTGTGTGTGTGTGTGTGTGTGTGTGTGTGTGTGTCTGTTCGTGGTGGGGGGTGGCAGGGAGAGGGAGACAGAGAGAGACAGAGCAGGCATGGGGAGGGAAAGAGAGAGTAAAATAGAGGGACGAAGCAAAACAAATAGCTGGCGCACGACTGATTAGAGAGAGCAAGCAAAAGAGGCTGATGGAGAGAAAAAGAAAATGGATGGAGTAAAAGAAACAGAGAGAGAGAGAGAGAGAGAGAGAGAGAGAGAGAGAGAGAGAGAGAGAGAGAGAGAGAGAGAGAGAGAGCAAATCACAGAGCAAGCAGAACGGAGTACACAGCAAAGTGCTGAGTCAGACTTTAACAAAAAAAAAAAAAAGAAGCAGCACTCTCTGGGATTGTACTGTGTGTGTATGGTCTCTATGTACTGTGTGTCCACAACGGTTACTTTTCAGGATTAATATAAATAAACAAAAAAAAGCAAAAAAGTAGCAGATCTACAAGCTGGAAACGTGGCGCGAGCCTAGCGGAACGGCTACTTTTTCTTTTTTTTACTGTTTCTCTTGGTTCTCAACCAGTGGTCCTTGGAGGGGTACCAGGGGGTCCCCAGCAAGATTAGTTAACATAGCGTCTTAATCACTTTAACCACTTAGCTTTGGCTATTCAAAAATAGCGGATCTACAAGTTCATAGCGCGGCACCGAGTGCCGCGCTATGAACTTGTAGATCTGCTATTTTTTGAAAAAGCTTGAAAATGTGTGCATATCTTTGAATATATATTATTTTTTTAAAGCAAACATTTTTAACTAAAATCTTTGCTTCTGGGGGTCCCTGGCACAAAACATTTTCAGATGGGGGTCCGCGGCCAAATGTTTATCAAATTAGGGGGTCCTTGGCATGAAAAAGGTTGGAAACCACTGATCTGTGAGGATATATCTGTCTCTGCTCTCCTTACAGCAGCAGCACAGCAGCTTAAACTCTAACAGATGTGCTGCACATCAGGGCCTGAGCAGCGGTTCAGGCCTGGGCACACAGCTTCATTATTCATGGGCATTTCCTGCATGCCTGCTGCTCGACCAATTAAATCCACAGCTGTCCCTGTGCCGCCAGCACAGAGGTGTGTGTGTGTGTGTGTGTGTGTGTGTGTGTGTGTGTGTGTGTGTGTGTGTGTGTGTGTGTGTGTGTGTGTGTGTGTGTGTGTGTGTGTGTGCATGCACTGTCCCTGTGCGGCCAGCACAGAGGTGTGTGTGTGTGTGTGTGTGCATGCACTGGGGGAACTCTCCCCTGCAATGTGTGCAGTGGTGGGACAAAGTACTCAAATGTTGTACTTAAAGGGATTCTAGGCAAGTTCAGAGATCAAAAACAATTAAAAACTGTTGTCAAACACCGCCCCTCCACTCCCCCCCCCCCCCCCCCCCCACCCCCTCCTCATCAGCAGTTTGTTTCCCCGACCACCAGGGGGGACTTCTGAACGGGCCATGCCGAAAATAGGTTGCTTTATTCGGATACAATGCGTGTCACTGCCCGCCCCAGCCGGTTCTCTGAGTTTTTATTTTTAAATAGGCTCCGTCATGATTAATTGACCACATACATGAAGTTAAACAACTAAAAGAAGTTTGAGAGCGTTTTAAAACCAAAAGTAAAAAGTAAAAACAGCGCAGCAGAAAACAATGGCGCCTCGTTCCATTTTTGTCGGCTGCACTCGGTTCCATTCGGTTTCACTTGAACAGTTCACACGGACGCGCACATGCGTGCGTTTCATTTACGTCCCGGACACCCGGATGTCAAAACATAAACTGTAGGGAAAATACGGATTTCAGAAAGAGGACTGTGTTTCAATGCAGGAAAACACCCAGCATCATTATATAGTGGCTGATAGAGGGGAAAAAATGCAAAATATATATAAGTAAATAGTTCTTAATGTAGCCTAGAATCCCTTTAAGAAAAAGTACCGCTATGTAGAAACAATCTTGTTAAACGCATCTGTGTGTCATTTAAGATTTCTTTGAGATATTTTTGGGGAATATCGCTTTGAACATTTTTTTTTTTTTTAAAGCGAACATTTGTACTCAGATCTTTGCTTCTGGGGGGATTCTACAAATGTCTTCTAAATCCGAACAGTTTTTTGAAAAAAATGCATGTTGCTATAATATCAGTGGTTCTCAAAAATGACATATATTTGGCCGTGGACCCCCCCATCTCAAAATATTTTGTTCCAGGGACCCCTAGAAGTCGTAACAGAGTTAAAAATGTTCGCTTTAAAAAGTATATATATTCAGAGATTTGCTAAAATGTTCAAATTTTTAAAAGAAATAGCAGATCTACAAGCTCATAGCGCGGCACTCGGTGCCTGGATCAATACAAAAGTCTGTGGTGCCATGATGAACTTGTAGGCCCCGCCCACCACCACTCACCCTCCAGCACGGGATTGGACTGCAGGAGCTGCTCCTTGACCTTGTTGACCTCCTGGCCCTTCCCGCAGACCGCGGCCACGTAGGACATCACCAGCTTACTGGCCTCTGAAACACACACACACACACACACACACACACACACACACACACACACACACACACACACACAGTGAGGTCATCAGCATTTTAGATTTTTTTTAATGAATGCCTTTGTTTAAAAAGGTAATTTTCAACCCGAAACCTATGGCAGACAATAGCCGATCTACAAGCTCAAAATGTTTCGCTGCGCACGCTATAGAGCAGCTAACGTGCGTTTTTGTTTATGGAAATTATTATTATTTTTTTTTTATCATTTACGAAATACTTCTCGAAAACGTTGGAATTGTTTTTAATTGATGAAACGTGGTGCCTTTTTTTGGTTGAAACTATTTAAAAAAAAAATATTTTGAAAATAATATATATATATATATACATATATATATTTATTTATTTTTTTATTTTTATTTTTTTTTGTTTTAATGTAGGAAATGAAATAAAGGGGGTATTTTACTGATATTTTACCAGACACATAATAATGTATCGGAGCTCTAAAAGCACTGTTTCCCAAACAGTTTGTGAAACAGTGCTTTTAGACCTCCACTTGACAAAGAGTGAAGAACAAGAGTTACATACAGTACACCCCCCCCCCCACACCCCCACCCCCCCTAAAAAAAATCCCCCTTACATCATCCCCCCAGAGAGCCATTATTGGGGCAGGCAGGGTGTGGAGTCTGGGGCCCTCAGCGAGGAGGGGGGGGGGCAGAGCCCCATTCCATTCACACGCCCCAGAACCAGAGCCAGGCACCACCTTGTTTAGTTAGATGGAGACCATTATGTTATCCTCACCATCCATAATATACTACTGACTGCACTGGGAACCAACAGGATGAGAACCCAGCCAGTGGTGGGAAGTAAAAGTACTAAAATGTTTGAAAATAGCAGATCTACAAGCTCACAACGCGTCGCAACGCGACGCGTTGTGAGCTTGTAGATCTGCTATTTTCAAATAGCCTAGGTATAAAGTAGGGCTTAAGTGATTAATGTATGTTTTATAATGTCATAATTTATATCTGCAAAGTAACTAGCAACTAAAGTTTTGAAATAATTGCAGTGGAGTAAAAGTACAATATTTGCCTCTGAGATGTAGTGGAGTATTAGTAAAAGTACAGACAATTGGAAATACTCCAGTAAAGTAAAAGTACCTCAGAATTGTACTTAAGTACAGTACTTGAGTAAATGTACTTAGTTACTTCTCCACCACTGGTGAGAACCCAGTCCCATTCCGGGGGCTCAGGCCAGCTTTAACAGGCCTGTGAGGGCACTGATGCGTGTTGATGGGAAAAGCGTTCCTTCTCCAAAAGCCAGATTTGCTGGGATGGGAAAACGTATAAAACAAGGCTGGCTGGTTTTTTGGTGATGTCTGGGACTTCTCCTGTCCAATGAGATCACTGCAAATGATGTCTGGGACTTCTCCTGTCCAATGAGATCACTGCAAATGATGTCTGGGACTTCTGTCCAATGAGATCACTGTAAATGATGTCTTGGACTTTTCCTGTCCAATGAGATCACTGCGATCCAGAGCTGATGATCTCAGTGATCCAGGGGCACAGCCATGGGTGGGCCTGGGTGGCCCACCCAATCGATTTAGAAAAAAAAAAATTATTTTCTATTTTTTATAATTATTTATATATTATATATATATTATATTTATATATTTTTATATATTATTATTTAATTATTTATTTGATAAAAAAGAAAAAACTGTATAATAATCAAATAATATAACCCTAACCTAACCCTAAAACCGAAATAAAGTAACAAAAAACACCCAAAATCCGCCCAATAACCGCAAACTTTCGCACATGCGTGCGTGCCCACTCGCTCCTGCCTAGGCCCAGGCCCAGCCTATCCTAGCTAGATCCTAGATCACTGCAGTGGCGCAGCCGTTCTGCAGTGATCTGGTAAAACCTTCTTAGATGGCAGATTCACGAACTAGAGCCTGACCGATATACAGAATATCTGACATTATTTAACTTTTTTTTTTAAAGTCATAGGTAACGGCAATCATGCAGCCGATTGAAGTTCAATTTGTGTTTATTCGTTTCATTTATCAAAAGCGTATTTGAGCTTTTTTCTACACGATGCCCGAGTGGGGAAGGTCCATGACCGAAACGTTGTCTTAACCCTTTAAGACCGGGAACGCATCTGTGTTTCATTTTAAGATGTCTTTGGCTATTCAAAAAATAGCAGATCTACAAGCTAAACTTGTAGATCTGCTATTTTTTTTAAAAACGTGTGCAAATCTTTGAATATTATATATATTTTTAAAGCGAACGTTACAACTTCTGGGGGTCCCTGGAACAAAATATTTTGAGATGGGGGGGTACACAGCCAAAAGCATATCCTTTTTGAGAACCACCGATATTTTGGCACAAATATTTCAAGATCCCCCCCCCCCCCCCTTTTTGAATAGCCAAAGAAATAAAAAAAATGACAGAGATGCTTTCCCGGTCTTAAAGGGTAATACCACTTTGGTAGAGGTTTGGGTTGTGTAGTTACCTTGCCATGATGTAACTCCAAAGGTGGGCAAGAAATCAAAAATAATTGCTCCATTGATTAAATTGATCATTCAAAATATGCTCCTCATTGACTTACATTGTCAAAAATGAAAATATCAGTCAAAACATGGGTAACAATCAGCGCTGTGGCGTCAGACCCAAACATCTGGCACCGGGCGGGCGGTCGAGCGGGCTCCAGCACAAACAGGTTGAAAACACGGTGGCGCGTGTTTGAGCGAAACACTGCCGTTTGCACTGAAACGTGTTCAGAGATCAGATAAGACGTAAAGATCAAGGATGTTTGTGTTGGGATAAAACGGGTATGTGTTATAATGGAGACATTTCTTATATCGCTCTCTGCCATCTCTTTCAGGCAGCAGAAAATATGTGGCCCGTCTCCCCACACAAAGGCTCTGCTGGTACTGTATCTGATACAATAACTTACATTTGAATAAAAAGCTTCATTCAAACCACGGCTAGACGGAATATTAACCCATTAAGACCGGGAACAACACATCTGTGTCATTTTAAAGATTGCTTTAGCTATTTAATTTAACTATTAAAAAATAGCAGATATACAAGCTCATAGCGCGACACAGAGTGTCGTGCTTGGAGCTTGTAGATCTGCAATTTTTTTTGGAAACACTTGAAAATGTATATATAAAGCAAACATTTCAAAAACTCAAGTTCAAAAACTCAAATTGCACTCAATATAGAATAATATGTTGTTGTTTTTTAAACGGATTTAGAAGAATCCCCCAGAAGCAAAGATTTGAGTTACAAATGTTCGTTTTAAAAAATACACATATTCAAAGATTTGCAAACAATGACAAGATTTTTCAAAAACAATAGCAGATCTACAAGATCATAGCGCGGCACTTGGTGCCGCGCTATGATCTTGTATATCTGCTATTTTTCCCGGTCTTATTAGGTTAACAAACCAGAACAAGCCTGTTCTACTAGACACAACATCATACATCATAGAGGAGAGCAGAGATGCTCATCTAGCCCTCATGAGGATGTGGTAATCCAGGAGTAAAGAGAAGCATGCCTTTTTTTCTGTGTTCTATGTTCTTCCTTCCCCTGCAAAGCTACATTGTCTGATGAGGAGATTACCTAAATCTCCAGATTCATCTCCTTGCCATGGCTGCCTGCTGGCTTCCTGGGATCGCACACCTTTTACCACCATTCAATCAGGGAACACATCTGTGTCATTTTAGATGTCTGTGTGGCTATTTAAAAAAAAAGAACTACAAGCTCATTGCCCTTGTGCCACACTATGAGCTTGTAGATCTGCTTATTTTTGAAAAATCTTTGTCTGCAAATCTTTGAATATATAATAGTTTTTTAAGCAAACACATAATATGTGTTGGACATATTATGTCAAATATTTTGTTCCAGGGACCCCCCAGACGTAAAGATTTGAGTTAAAAATGTTCGCTTTAAAACATATTCAGAGCTTTGCACACATGTTCAAGATTTCTTTAAAAAAATAGCAGATCTACAAGCTCATAGTGCGGCACTCGGTGCCGCACTATGAGCTTGTAGATCTGCTATTTTTGAATTTGGTTAGCATGGCAGTGATACAAAAAGGTCCAAAACAAAGCAACTGACAGTGAGGCAATTTACTATTTAGACATTTAGCAGACACCATTCTCCAGAGAGTAAATGACATGAGCTCTAGTCAACCAACAACATGCTACAGTCAGCGCTAAAGTAAACAGAGTGCCAAGAAATCAAGTACGTACGTGGTACAAAGCAACTACTAGGATACCAAATGAACCCTAACATCTGTCTAATTGACATACTTAGTTTTCAAATGATGATACATATACGGTATCATATGTACACACATGTAACCAGGCCTATATTATACCTGTAATGCACGGCATTGTCTTAGAAAAATGGCTTTGTTGTCGAGTACAATTTCAAAGCTCTGCTTCAAAGAGATCTGACTTACTGTAGGTTTTGCTCTGTAATCTAATGAGAGAGCATCTACTGTACCTCACCGAGGGCTCGCCACTTTAAACATGTCCTCCTTGTGTTGGAGCATGTGTCAACCATTACAGGGACGAATTCTCAAAAAGACCTTCAAAAACATGAACATAAAAAAAAACAACAACAGCAGATCTACAATCTCAAAACAAGCTTATAGATCAGCTTGTTTATGTATTATTTATTATTTGTCGTATGACTAAGTCTATCAACGCTCTTGAAAGGGGACTTGAACCCTGGGCTGATTTTGTAGTTTGCATAACCCATTCAAACCCGTGAACACATCACGTGTCACTTCCATATCTATTTTATACTTTGGCTATTCAAAAATTGCAGATCTACAAGCTCATAAAGCGGCTCCGAGTGCAGCGGTATGAACTTGTAGATCTGATCTGAAAAAAATGCAGATAATCAAATGATCGCGACAACGCGTCGCGATCTAAACTTGTAGATCTGCTATTGTCAAACATTTTAGTACTTTTACTTTTGGTACTTTAAGTACATTTTCCTGCCAATACTTTTGTACGTTTACTCTAAGTACATTTTGAATTCCGGACTTTTACTTGTAACAAGAGTATTTCTACATTGCAGTATTGATACTTTTACTTAAGTAAAAGATGTGAGTACTTGTTCCACCACCGCACAGAAGCATAACCATACTGAACCGCTGGTTTCCGCTGAGCGAGATGATGTGTCTGGTTATAGACTCTGCTGTCTATGCTTTGGCACACTGGGCTGGCACACCCATGTCTCTGCTGGGCACCACACCTAAATATAACTCAATCTAGTTGAAATCTCGTCGTTAATCTGATTAGCTGCAGTTGTGTTTCCATGGTTGTTGTTTTTTTTTTTACATTGCGATTTTTATTTTTTTTTGTAACCCGAACCGGAAAAACAAACTACAAAATCAGCTTTTCTTAACTATTCAACCCATTCAGTCCGGGAACGCATCTGTGTCATTTTAGATTTTAGCTAAAGCCATTATTTTATGCTCTGGGCAATTCAAAAATATAGATATACAAGCTCATAGTGCTGCACCGAGTGCCACGCTATGAGCTTGTACATCTGTCTTTTTTTTCTCTTTTTTTTTCGTATCAAAGATTTCTGCAAATCTTTGAATATATTTAGATTTTAGAAACTTTTTCAAAACAACGTCACACAAAAGCATCAAAAGTAGCAGATCTACAAGCTCGCGATGCGTTTCGAGCTTGTAGATCTGCTACTTTTGCCAATTATTTTTTTAGGGAATCCTGAAAAGTTACAGTTTTGGACATAATTATGAGGTTTTTTTTCAGAACTATGCATACGGTACAGTGAACGTGTAATCAAGAACCGTAAAATCACGAGTGCCGCGCTATGAGCTTGTATATCTGCTATTTTTGAAAAATCAAGAACATTTGTGCAAATCTTTGAATATATATATTTTTAAAGCTAACATTTGTAACTCAAATATTTGTTTCTAGGGGTCCCTGGAACAACATATTTTGAGATGAGGATCCGCGGCCAAATGCATATCATTTTGGGGTCCGTGACATCAAAAAGTTTGAGAACCACTGATAAAGAAACATAAGTTGTTTCAAAAAACTGTTGGGATTTAGAAGACATTTTGTACAATTGGAACCTCAGGTCTTAATGGGTTAAGCATGTTTTGCAGGTGAACATTTTCCAAAATGTAAAAAACATTGGTCCAAATTAGTGTTATTATTTTCAAAAAATAACACAAAATACCCCAAAAAATAGCAGCTCTAATGGCTCACAACACGCCACGACAAGGTGCGCCGTGAGCTCCAACAGGGTCTGTCTGTCCCTCTGCCAACAGGCTCTGTCCCGCTGCCAACCCAACACAGCTCTCACCTGGGAACCTGCTGGGCTGCAGCGCCAACGCACACACAGCACAACAAGGAGGACATTCTATTCCCTCTAGAACATGACCTCACTGTTATAGAACATGACCTCACTGTTATAGAACATGACCTCACTGTTATAGAACATGACCTCACTGTTATAGAACATGACCTCACTGTTATAGACCATGACCTCACTGTTATAGACCATGACCTCACTGTTATAGAACATGACCTCACTGTTATAGACCATGACCTCACTGTTATAGACCATGACCTCACTGTTATAGAACATGACCTCACTGTTATAGAACATGACCTCACTGTTATAGACCATGACCTCACTGTTATAGACCATGACCTCACTGTTATAGAACATGACCTCACTGTTATAGAACATGACCTCACTGTTATAGACCATGACCTCACTGTTATAGACCATGACCTCACTGTTATAGAACATGACCTCACTGTTATAGAACATGACCTCACTGTTATAGACCATGACCTCACTGTTATAGACCATGACCTCACTGTTATAGACCATGACCTCACTGTTATAGACCATGACCTCACTGTTATAGAACATGACCTCACTGTTATAGACCATGACCTCACTGTTATAGACCATGACCTCACTGTTATAGACCATGACCTCACTGTTATAGAACATGACCTCACTGTTATAGAACATGACCTCACTGTTATAGAACATGACCTCACTGTTATAGACCATGACCTCACTGTTATAGAACATGACCTCACTGTTATAGACCATGACCTCACTGTTATAGAACATGACCTCACTGTTATAGAACATGACCTCACTGTTATAGACCATGACCTCACTGTTATAGAACATGACCTCACTGTTATAGAACATGACCTCACTGTTATAGAACATGACCTCACTGTTATAGAACATGACCTCACTGTTATAGACCATGACCTCACTGTTATAGAACATGACCTCACTGTTATAGACCATGACCTCACTGTTATAGAACATGACCTCACTGTTATAGAACATGACCTCACTGTTATAGAACATGACCTCACTGTTATAGACCATGACCTCACTGTTATAGAACATGACCTCACTGTTATAGACCATGACCTCACTGTTATAGACCATGACCTCACTGTTATAGAACATGACCTCACTGTTATAGACCATGACCTCACTGTTATAGAACATGACCTCACTGTTATAGAACATGACCTCACTGTTATAGACCATGACCTCACTGTTATAGAACATGACCTCACTGTTATAGAACATGACCTCACTGTTATAGAACATGACCTCACTGTTATAGACCATGACCTCACTGTTATAGAACATGACCTCACTGTTATAGAACATGACCTCACTGTTATATATATATAAGTAAATGTCCGTGGTGATGCTCAGATGTTTCTCTTACCCGTCTTGCCCGCGCCGCTCTCCCCTGTGATCAGGATGCACTGGTCCTTGTCCTGGTCCCTTAGTGACCGGTAGGCCTCGTCTGCCAAGGCATAACTGTAACACAGAGGACACACACACACACACACACACACACACACACACACACACACACACACACACACACACATTAATGTTCTGCAACACAGAGGACACACACACACATTAACATTCTGCAACACAGAGGACACACACACACATTAACGTTCTGCAACACAGAGGACACACACACACATTAATGTTCTGCAACACAGAGGACACACACACACACACACACACATTAATGTTCTGCAACACAGAGGACACACACACACACATTAACGTTCTGCAACACAGAGGACACACACACACATTAACGTTCTGCAACACAGAGGACACACACACACACATTAACGTTCTGCAACACAGAGGACACACACACACATTAACGTTCTGCAACACAGAGGACACACACACACATTAACATTCTGCAACACAGAGGACACACACACACATTAACGTTCTGCAACACAGAGGACACACACACATTAACGTTCTGCAACACAGAGGACACACACACACATTAACATTCTGCAACACAGAGGACACACACACACACACACACATTAACATTCTGCAACACAGAGGACAACACACACACATTAACATTCTGCAACACAGAGGACACACACACACATTAACATTCTGCAACACAGAGGACACACACACACATTAACATTCTGCAACACAGAGGACACACACACACATTAACATTCTGCAACACAGAGGACACACACACATTAATGTTCTGCAACACAGAGGACAACACACACACATTAACGTTCTGCAACACAGACGACACACACACACACACACATTAACATTCTGCAACACAGAGCAAAACAAGAGACATTAACCCATTAAGACCGGGAAAGCATCTGTGTCATTTTAGGATTTCTTTGGCTATTCAAAAATAGCAGATCTACAAGCTCATAATTATACGATATTAGACACAGAGCGTCGTTGTGCTTCCTCTTCTGCGAGCTGGCTTTGCCTACATTGCCTTATGCCTTATGTAAGAATGTCATGTTCAGGTGTGCCCGTTTCCCAAGGCCATGTTCTCTGTCATGTCAACATCAATGTCAGGCACAGCAGCAGAAACACAGCAATATTCTGAGTTTGATTTGAGTTTTCGGTTTCCAAAAAAAACCCTGCTGGATTCATTTTCCAGCATGTTTTTTTTAGGGGGGGGGGGGCAAATGAGGAGATAATGGGGGTAGGAAAAGTTCAAATAGACTGTTGTGCCTTGCCACATTGCTGACTAGCCCTGATCGATAGCACATGGCGTGACAGAAACTAGGTCGCATCTGTGGGACAGCCACTGGACTTGCTTGGGTGACTCTCAGCTTTATTTAGCTGCTGCGCTGGCTGGCTGGCTGGCCTGCCACTGGGCTTTGGCTTTAAGAATTACCTCCCAAAATGATGCAAGTGAAACCGTTCCAAATGAACTGTGGAAACTCTGCCGTCTGGTCAAAAAAAGACACTGTTTTCCACTCAAAATAATTGTAAAAGTTCAAGTTGTCCGTGGGTTTGTCTGTGTGCTTGGATTATGCTCAAATACGGACACACACCCATGGAGATCCATCAGAGCGAGTCAGTGTCGTTAGGCGATGGTTGATGTCAGCGCAAATCCCGTTGTTAGCTAACCGTGTGTGTTGTGCATGACGTCAGGCCAGAGCTCAACCAGTGAGAGAGAGAGAGAGGGCGGTGAGTGGAAGAGAGTGAGAGGGCGAGGGAGGTTGTCTGTCATGTCAGACCAGATCTCAATCAGAGAGAGAGAGAGACACAGAGACAGAAAAGGAGGGAGGGAAAAGGAGGTAGAGAGCAATAACCCGGCCAATGCTGACTACCAAAACCTGAACACGCGTTGCACGGCTCCAACATCACCTTGTGGAGGCGCTGTGAGCGTAATAAAAACCCCGGCAATGCCTGCCAGGCAAGCTGATGGCTGAGAGTTTTCCTTGCGACTTGAATGCAATTCATCCAAAAATAAACAAATACATAAACAAAAACATTAAAAAAGAAAAAAAGAAAAGAAAGATCACACTTTTACTGATGTATGCTGGCAACCATATGAAAGATGCTTTATAACAATGACCACAAAAAGTCACAACAACACAAAAGGTCCATTGTCAACACTTTGCATTCCAGGACAGTGACATGGTGGGTAAACTGGGACAGATTACAGCACTTTAACATTAGTGGATCCCTAACAATGAAGATTAGTGGATCCCTAACAATGAAGATTAGTGGATCCCTAACAATGAAGGACTTGTCATTGTCCTCATCTCTTTATGCAGAAGTATGATGGGGAGGGGAGGGCATCACTGACATGGTGACTCGTTATACAGGGGGTCCGGGACCATTAGGGGGTCCTCAGAGTTACTACAGGGGGGCCACATCTTTGAGTGAATGTTTTCTTTTTTTACATTAACCATTTGAACCCTAGACTCTGACCTGTTCTGAGGGGAACATCAGCTGCAAATAGCCGATCTACAAGCTCACAACACTTGTAGATGGGCTATGTACGGCAAAGGGGTTTGGTATAGGGGGGGGGGGAAAAGAGCAGACCAAGTGCAAGTTATTGAGGGTTTAAGTGGTTAAATACACATTAACATGAATCCAACACAACCACAGTGCTGTGAAACAAGTCTATGAACCGATCTATGAAATCTATGAAAAAGTTAAATCTGCAACACAATTGTATACAAAATGTAGTGCCTTGATGGCGTCATACTGGCTGATTTTACAGTGGTCGCATGGTGAAAATAGCCGATCTACAAGCAGCGCGACGCGTTGTGAGCTTGTAGATCTGCTATTTTCAGAGCGCAACACCCGAGCGCAACCAAACATATAACGACTTGTCTTTTAGTTCTAATGGATCTCTTCTCCACTAGATCCCTCGCTGACATTTTAGTCTAGTTTTTATTTGTTGACGAAATTGTCAATATATTTAGTCTTAGTTTTAGTCGCCATAGCTTAGTTTTTGGGGCGGTGTAGCCGCCCCCTATAAGTGAGTTTTGGACACCGACCAAAAGATTTGTATACCCCCTAACCCTTCCATTGTTAATGCAAATCGATACTTTTGCAAAGTCAGCCAATCACATTACAGCTAGTGTCATCACCACTAACTGTAATGTGATTGGCTGACTTTGCAAATTCAGGACTGCGATTGGCTAGCGAAACACATGACACATGTGCAGCCCTATGAATAGCAGTATGGACTTTAAAAAAAGTCATTTATCCTTTTTTTAAAGTGAGTCATGTTGTGATGACCACACACCGCCCACTTCACACTGGGTGTGATTTTTTATTTAGTTTTGATTTAGTTTTCGTCAGTGAAAAAAGGTAGTCGACAAAACATTTTTCGTCATAGTTTTAGTCGACGAAATCAACACCGCATAGGAGGAACCTATGGGGTTAGACTAAGTTACTGTACGGCTCTTTAAGGTTCACATTTGGCAGCTTAACAGTCCTCTACACACACAGAGCTGCTGGAACAGGACTCTCCAGCTCTCTCCTCTTAGCAGCCCATGAGACTTCAAATTAGCCCGTTGGGTCTCCTGTTTTTTTTTTCCCTCCGTCTGTACTTCGACATTCATTACTCAGGAATTTTTTCCAGAGCCACCACTAATAATAGCTGCGATTGTGGGGGGAAATGTTGCATGTAAGTTTCCCCCCTTTTTTTTCTGCTTTACGTCGCGAGACTCAACACCCTTTTGCTCTATTAAGAGAATAGAATTATAACTAAACTCCACAGACGGTGAAGTGGATCCGATCTGACGTTATCCTAAAACACTCCCCACAGCAGATTCATCGTCCCTGGACATGTCATGATAGGCAAACCTTCGGCGGAAATAGCCAATGTACAAGCTCACATAGATCGGCTATTTTACGCAAAGAGATTTTGAGTAGAGAGAGCGAGAAAAACAAGGAGGGGACAAAGTACACACCCCCTTGGGGACCCCGGTCAACGAGGTAAATAGGGTTTAAGAAATGGCTCCTGAGTGAGTGAGTGAGTGGTCCACATTGACGGGGGCCCTCGCGGGAGTCTTGTCAAATGTAACATCCATATATTAGGCATGTCATTATGGCTGAAAAGATGTTTCTGAAACAGCGAAAGCTGCACAAAGCTCGGCATACAGATCGTCTACTTTCGCCATTCATCGTACTGCAAAGTACGTAGGGCTTGTGTTTGGGAGAAATGCGAGAAACTACAACTTTCAGTCAAAAGGCTGTGTGTTATTTTCACATAGTGTTAAAAACACTTAACCCATTAAGACCTGGAACGCATCTGTGTCACTTTAGATTTCTTTGGCTATTCAAAAATTGCAGATATACAAGCTCATAGCGCGGCACCGAGTGCCGCGCTATGAGCTTGTATATCTGCACATTTTTTTTTATTTATTTTTTTCAAAAACCCTTTAAAAAAACTTAGGATTTAGAAAACATTTTTAAGCATGGCCTCAGAGTACAGGCTTCACAATCCTCATAGTCATAGGAGTGGCAAGTACAACATCAACACAGCTTTGGGGTCATTGTGGAAGAATGCATCAAAATATCACTCCCAACTAATTTGGCTTCATTCTTTGCCTGTGGCGGGGGGGGGCACCCTACCCTAGATCTCTGAATTCTGCAAGTAATGTCATTAATTACGCAATTATATGCACCAAGTGTCCCGGAACAGCAGGAATGCCTGACAGCCACATATTCCATGTTTTTTTTGTTTTTTTACACGCTACACGGTTTCTAAGAACTTTAACCAAGACAGCCAGGATATGCATACAGCAGTGGTTCTCAACCTGTGGGTCGGGCGTGGGGGGTCCCCCACATGACCCTGGTCTTGACCCTGGTCTACAAGCTCACAACGCCTCGCATTGTGAGCTTGTAGATCTGGTATTTTCACAATATTGATCCGTGGTACCGAGTCAAACTAAAATGTACAATTGCCTACAATTCCAAGTGCTTGTCAGGGTGGGGGGTCCCCCAGTTCAAATATGATTTTGGGGGGGGTCGTGGCCTAAATACGGTTGAGATCCACTGGCATACAGAATATTTCTTGTTAAGTTTTGTTCCGCCCGAAATTGAGACAAATGATTGTACACTCAAACGCTGTTCTGATTAAGAGGAAACATCAGTATTCATAATCTGGGGAGATGGATCACGCTGTGAGCATTTTCTTAAAACCACAAGTTCATGGCAAACGGATAGGAGCTGCAGATGGAGGTGACGAGAGGGAGATAAATCCACTGTGTGGCCAGAGGAGCAACATCTACTGGAAGAAGAGAGTAATCAAGACAGAGCTGAACTACGGCTGAACTGTGACGTGAGAGAGAAGCAGAGAGAGTGTGTGTGTGTGGGAGGGGGGGGGGGGGGGGGGGGGTAGAGCAGTGAGATGGAGAGCCAGATGACTGCATTCCAGACCACACCATGGAGTTGACGCTCAGCATGGGGGTTAATGGAGCTGTTAGGGGGTTCTGTTCTGTTCTGTTCTGCAGCATCTCACAAGGTTCTTCTGGGCCCAGGAAACCATGCAGTCCATTCACAGCCTCCTGTAGAGTCCAGTGTTTCCCCAAACATTTGTATGCGTCGCGAATAATAGCATTTTCCTTTTTTTAAATAAAAAATAAATAAATAAAATAAATTCCATTAAAAAAAAAGAAAAACACTTAACACATTCGGTGCCGAAACCGTAAAATCACGTGTTTTCAATCTTTTCGTTTTTTTCCACAAGGGGGGGGGGGGGGGGAGGGGGCTAGCTATGGAATCACCCACGGTGATTCTGAGAAGGAAGGGACAGATGGATCACTGTGCTAAAAAACATGGCTCCCCGTCCGCTTCCGTTCTGTCTCCTTGCAAAAAAACCTCTGTAGCTCCAAAACTTTTTTCCGGTGGGGAAAACGAGTAATTTTGGATGCACGATCACTCCACCATTGTGACTCGCGTGAGAGATGTTATCGTTCCAGCCGTTAACCAGGACCATTGTGCACGCATGCATTGTCGCATGAGGGCCGCGCTATGAGCTTGTAGATCTGCTATTTTTGAAAAATCGTGAAAATTTGTGCAAATCTTTGAATATCTATATTTTTAAAGCGAACATTTGTAACTCAAATCTTTGCGTCTGGGGGGTCCTTGGAACTTAATATTTTGGGGGTCCGCGGCCAATTACATATCATTTTGGGGGTCCTTGACATGAAAAGGTTTGAGAACCACTCAGACTAGACTACAGTGATCCACGCTCCTCTTATCTCTGTGTGGTTTCCCTTGGAGTTAATTGTGGGGCTGGGACTGTGGTGATGATGTAATATGGTGTGTGGTGATGTAACATGCTGACATCTAGTAAAACTCATGTGTTTTTTGTCTGTATGTATTTATATTTTAGTTATGGAGGAAAAAGATACGTATATTATAGATGTGCCAGGTATAGTACACATGTATTGATTGATTGATTGAAAACTTTATTAGTCAGAAATGTAAACAGCACATGGTACAGTCAGACATCAAGGCTAAAGGGATAAAACAAAAAGGTTCTTGGGACTTGTTTCCATTGTGTTCCTATGTATTCAATTCATCCACACACACACACACACACACACACACACACACACACACACACACACACACACACACACACACACACACACACACACACACACACACACACATTATTTATTTATAAATACACATAATGTACCCATCTCTTTGGTACATACCGTGTTTGTATTTGTTGATGACATGTAGTATTATTGTATACATGTGTGCGTGTGCGTGTGTGTGCGTGTGCGTGTGCGTGTGCGTGTGCGTGTGCGTGTGTGTGTGTGCGTGTGCTCAACATTATCACCGCCACCGGTAACTGAGATTTGCAGGCCCAATCCCATGTTTGTATATCGGTGAGGGACGGGGACATTACTATGTGGAGGTAGAGGGACATGGTGAGGGACAGGGACATGGTGAGGGACAGGGACATTACTGTGTAGAGGTAGAGGGACAGGGACATTACTGTGTAGAGGTAGAGGGACAGAGGGACATTACGTCATGGCTGAACGGTGCAGGCCAGCTGTCTGCTCTTTGTGAAAACAGCCTGGCCGCCTGACATGATCGACACAAAGAGCCAAGCATCACACAATTATCCGGGCCCCCAGAGGCCCCCAGAGGACCACTGGAAGGAAGGAGGGGCAGGGGGAGTTCCTGCATGGGGGGAGGAGGAGGAGGAGGTGGGGTCTCGGAGTGGGAGGTCCGCTCGCTGTCAGGAAAACTCTTGCCAAAATGATCTGTCATTGGCTGACGTGACGCACCACGTCACGCCCCCTGCTTTAACACACAGAGCTGCTGGTCAAATGAATATGAAAGGACCGTGATCACAATATGAATGGACCTGCAAGCTGCTGTAGGGGGGGGGGGGGTCCCAACGCAGACGGGGGGGCCACATCCAAACGCCTGCATGACAGCACATGTGCTAAAGAATAATAACTCCTTTTTTCTCCCCCTCTGCATTGAGGACACTCTCTGTGGTAAAAGGCAGATAGAGAAAGAACAAACTAGAAGAAGTGCTCCTCGGAGCACAGGTCTCCGCCAGGTGGCGCTATAATATGGAAATATGTGAAAAGGGTGTAATTTCGTCTTAGACCTTTCAATCGGACACTGGATTCATGATTTGAAGCATTTTATTCCAAAAATGTGTTTTGCTAAATTAGACCTGCTGGTGGCGCTATAACAGGCCAATGTGAAATGAGTGGCATTTCTTCCTGGGCCTAGTGGAAATATGTGTGTGTGCAATTTTATGGAAATGGAAAGCTGTGTTCATGATTTGAGGCAGTTTGTTCAAAACGGACCAAATCCTGCAAACTTTGGAAGCCAACCTTAGCCAATCAGGATGGAATATGGGAAATCGGACAGATCCGTGTTGATCACATGACTATAGAGATACTGTGTACCGATTTGCATGACGTTAGGTTAAAAGCTGTAGGTAATGTAATGGGAAAAAATCGGCCTCCTGGTGGCACTATAACAGGCCCATGTGAAAAATGTGGGGCAGAGGTTCTGAATTGGAATGTGTGCACAGTTCGCAGCGACTGGGCCAACGGTGCCGGAGATTAACTGCTAACACACGGACAGGACGGACGGGCGGACGGACGGACGGCAAAACATACTCTCTCACCATGCCTTTCGGCCTGCCGGAGACAATTAATCAGAATTGGACCCGACCATTACGCACTGCTGAACAGCCAACGTATACAACGTGGATGAAGTGGTTGTGATGCTAGAGAGACAGAAATGGAGAGAGAAAACTAAAACATATCAGAATTAGAGCCGACCATAAAGGCACTGCTGTGACCACAGCATCATGTGACCACAGCATCATGTGACCACAGCATCATGTGACCATCAAGACTTTTAAAGCAGATGCAGATGAGGAAGAGGAGGAAGACGAGGCATTTCACTGATTGAAAAGGCATCAGATGTGAGCAGGCACAATGAGGTCAACATCTAAGACTAACCACTTCAATCCTATAACATCCCTATTCTAGCTGGGGGAGGAGGGAACATTTGCCAAAAATAGATGATTTACAAGTACTTGTTGATCGCCTATTTTCGGTGAAGAGATTTGGTGTAGGGGGGGGGGGGGGGGCTGACCAAGTACACAGCCAATCCCTGTCAACTGAGTATTAATTTACTAAATATAGAGGGTTTTAAGTGGCTATGAAGCAATGAGCAGAAAGACCACTGCAAGTCCTGAGACCCAACAAACTCCCCTTACCAAAATGTAAGGGTGGCAGGGGGGCAGGGTGGCAGGGTGGCAGAGGGCAGGGTGGCAGGAGGGCAGGGTGGCAGAGGGCAGGGTGGCAGAGGGCAGGGTGGCAGAGGGCAGGGTGGCAGGAGGGCAGGGTGGCAGAGGGCAGGGTGGCAGAGGGCAGGAAGGCAGGGTGGCAGAGCAAAAGGCCCAGGGGCCGCGGGGCGGCCATGAGGAGCGGTGCTCGGTACAACCCCCCCCCCATCACACCAGCCAAGCAGCAGGCTGTAATTTGGAGCTGCTCGTGGCAGCGGTGAACGCTGAAGCCACACTGGCATGATGAGGTAAGCAGGCAGAAAATAGCCCCCTCAGCCCTTCTTCTAGTCTGGGTCGTTAGTCATACTGTAAGGAGGAGGAGGAGGGGGGGGGGGGGGGTCCAGGGCCGACCATGCAGCCTGTGTGACCTGCATGTGAAGAAGGGCGGGGCTGTGTTCTCTGAGCCAACGCTGTGGACATGATTTATAGCCTCTAATGAAGTTATAATAATGTATGGGTCTGGTAGGAGTGTGACCCCGCCCTGCTAATAGGCAGAGACAGGCCCTGCCCAAACTAATGAGCGTCTTTCTGATAGGGGGGGGGGGGGGGTGATATTGAAATAGAACACAGATGAACACACAGCACACATAAATAATACTGTACAGTGAAGCTGTCTCCATCAGCTCAACCATAAACATGGGATTCTTTCTTCTTCAGCCTGACAATGGATCAACTATGTCCAGTAGCTCTGTGCTAAAATTAATCCAGCCTTATGACATGTTTGTGTATGGGGGGGATGGGGAGGGGAGGATGGGGGGGTGGGGGGGGGGCTGTACGGTAGCCTGTGATCTCAGCGTGTTCAGACCCCTCTAGAGACAGCGCTCTCAGGACATCCGCCCGGCGCGCTGACCCCCCCCCCCCCCCCTCCTTCCTGCTCAAACACCAGCAGGTGGTGAGGGAGGGGCCGTCGCCGTCACAATACCATTCATTGTCACGCAAATAATTTGCAACTTATTAACGATTGAATCGTGTTTGACGTTGAACATTGGAACATATGAATACACATTTAATATCACATTTATAATATATAAGGTGTCAGTGGTCACACTCAAACCAACACACACACATACACAAACAAACTACAGTGAGAGAGGAAAATACTTGCCACAGAGATTGATGTCGAAGCTACAGGTGCGGATTGGCACGGAGCTCTCACACGCACACGCACACACACACACACACACACACACGGTTTTGGTTTCCAACAGATGTGGCACATCTGGGCACCGCTTATGAAAGTGTGTTGCTACAGAACATGTGTCGAGGGGGGACGTGGTGTTGATGTTCACCGCCGGGAGAGGGCAGAGCTATAAATGTATGAAAACAAGACGATAATTATAACCCCATTATATCCATAACAACCGTCTCGTTGTGTAATTAACAAATGAGGCGCAATAAGGAAGTTCCTCTTCCCGTCTGTGGAAGAAGAGTCACGAGTTACTGAGCTACTGTCCCATGTTTCTACTGGAACAAACACACACTCTGTGAGTTACTGAGCTACTGTCCCATGTTTCTACTGGAACAAACACACTGTGAGTTACTGAGCTACTGTCCCATGTTTCTACAGGAACAAACACACTGTGAGTCACTGAGCTACTGTCCCATGTTTCTACTGGAACAAACACTCTGTGAGTCACTGAGCTACTGTCCCATGTTTCTACTGGAACAAACACTCTGTGAGTCACTGAGCTACTGTCCCATGTTTCTACAGGAACAAACACTCTGTGAGTTACTGAGCTACTGTCCCATGTTTCTACTGGAACAAACACTCTGTGAGTCACTGAGCTACTGTCCCATGTTTCTACAGGAACAAACACTCTGTGAGTTACTGAGCTACTGTCCCATGTTTCTACTGGAACAAACACTCTGTGAGTTACTGAGCTACTGTCCCATGTTTCTACAGGAACAAACACTCTGTGAGTTACTGAGCTACTGTCCCATGTTTCTACTGGAACAAACACACTGTGAGTTACTGAGCTACTGTCCCATGTTTCTACAGGAACAAACACACACTCTGTGAGTTACTGAGCTACTGTCCCATGTTTCTACTGGAACAAACACTCTGTGAGTCACTGAGCTACTGTCCCATGTTTCTACAGGAACAAACACTCTGTGAGTTACTGAGCTACTGTCCCATGTTTCTACTGGAACAAACACTCTGTGAGTCACTGAGCTACTGTCCCATGTTTCTACTGGAACAAACACACTGTGAGTTACTGAGCTACTGTCCCATGTTTCTACTGGAACAAACACACTGTGAGTCACTGAGCTACTGTCACATGTTTCTACTGGAACAAACACACTGTGAGTTACTGAGCTACTGTCCCATGTTTCTACTGGAACAAACACACTGTGAGTTACTGAGCTACTGTCCCATGTTTCTACTGGAACAAACACACACTCTGTGAGTTACTGAGCTACTGTCCCATGTTTCTACTGGAACAAACACACTGTGAGTTACTGAGCTACTGTCCCATGTTTCTACAGGAACAAACACTCTGTGAGTTACTGAGCTACTGTCCCATGTTTCTACTGGAACAAACACACTGTGAGTTACTGAGCTACTGTCCCATGTTTCTACTGGAACAAACACACTGTGAGTTACTGAGCTACTGTCCCATGTTTCTACTGGAACAAACACACTGTGAGTTACTGAGCTACTGTCACATGTTTCTACTGGAACAAACACTCTGTGAGTTACTGAGCTACTGTCCCATGTTTCTACTGGAACAAACACACTGTGAGTTACTGAGCTACTGTCCCATGTTTCTACTGGAACAAACACACTGTGAGTTACTGAGCTACTGTCCCATGTTTCTACTGGAACAAACACACTGTGAGTTACTGAGCTACTGTCCCATGTTTCTACTGGAACAAACACACTGTGAGTTACTGAGCTACTGTCCCATGTTTCTACTGGAACAAACACACTGTGAGTTACTGAGCTACTGTCCCATGTTTCTACAGGAACAAACACACTGTGAGTTACTGAGCTACTGTCCCATGTTTCTACTGGAACAAACACACTGTGAGTCACTGAGCTACTGTCCCATGTTTCTACAGGAACAAACACTCTGTGAGTTACTGAGCTACTGTCCCATGTTTCTACTGGAACAAACACACTGTGAGTTACTGAGCTACTGTCACATGTTTCTACTGGAACAAACACACACTCTGTGAGTTACTGAGCTACTGTCACATGTTTCTACAGGAACAAACACACACTCTGTGAGTTACTGAGCTACTGTCCCATGTTTCTACAGGAACAAACACACTGTGAGTTACTGAGCTACTGTCCCATGTTTCTACTGGAACAAACACACTGTGAGTTACTGAGCTACTGTCCCATGTTTCTACAGGAACAAACACACTGTGAGTTACTGAGCTACTGTCCCATGTTTCTACTGGAACAAACACACTGTGAGTCACTGAGCTACTGTCCCATGTTTCTACTGGAACAAACACTCTGTGAGTCACTGAGCTACTGTCCCATGTTTCTACAGGAACAAACACACTGTGAGTCACTGAGCTACTGTCCCATGTTTCTACTGGAACAAACACTCTGTGAGTCACTGAGCTACTGTCCCATGTTTCTACTGGAACAAACACACTGTGAGTTACTGAGCTACTGTCCCATGTTTCTACTGGAACAAACACACTGTGAGTTACTGAGCTACTGTCCCATGTTTCTACAGGAACAAACACTCTGTGAGTTACTGAGCTACTGTCCCATGTTTCTACTGGAACAAACACACTGTGAGTTACTGAGCTACTGTCCCATGTTTCTACAGGAACAAACACACTGTGAGTTACTGAGCTACTGTCCCATGTTTCTACTGGAACAAACACACTGTGAGTTACTGAGCTACTGTCCCATGTTTCTACTGGAACAAACACTCTGTGAGTTACTGAGCTACTGTCCCATGTTTCTACTGGAACAAACACACTGTGAGTTACTGAGCTACTGTCCCATGTTTCTACTGGAACAAACACTCTGTGAGTTACTGAGCTACTGTCACATGTTTCTACTGGAACAAACACACTGTGAGTTACTGAGCTACTGTCCCATGTTTCTACAGGAACAAACACACTGTGAGTTACTGAGCTACTGTCCCATGTTTCTACAGGAACAAACACACTGTGAGTTACTGGGCTACTGTCCCATGTTTCTACTGGAACAAACACACTGTGAGTTACTGAGCTACTGTCCCATGTTTCTACTGGAACAAACACACTGTGAGTTACTGAGCTACTGTCCCATGTTTCTACTGGAACAAACACTCTGTGAGTTACTGAGCTACTGTCCCATGTTTCTACTGGAACAAACACTCTGTGAGTTACTGAGCTACTGTCCCATGTTTCTACTGGAACAAACACACTGTGAGTTACTGAGCTACTGTCCCATGTTTCTACTGGAACAAACACACTGTGAGTTACTGAGCTACTGTCCCATGTTTCTACAGGAACAAACACACTGTGAGTTACTGAGCTACTGTCCCATGTTTCTACTGGAACAAACACACTGTGAGTTACTGAGCTACTGTCCCATGTTTCTACTGGAACAAACACACACTCTGTGAGTTACTGAGCTACTGTCCCATGTTTCTACTGGAACAAACACTCTGTGAGTTACTGAGCTACTGTCACATGTTTCTACTGGAACAAACACACTGTGAGTTACTGAGCTACTGTCCCATGTTTCTACAGGAACAAACACACTGTGAGTTACTGAGCTACTGTCCCATGTTTCTACAGGAACAAACACACTGTGAGTTACTGGGCTACTGTCCCATGTTTCTACTGGAACAAACACACTGTGAGTTACTGAGCTACTGTCCCATGTTTCTACTGGAACAAACACACTGTGAGTTACTGAGCTACTGTCCCATGTTTCTACTGGAACAAACACACTGTGAGTTACTGAGCTACTGTCCCATGTTTCTACTGGAACAAACACTCTGTGAGTTACTGAGCTACTGTCCCATGTTTCTACTGGAACAAACACACTGTGAGTTACTGAGCTACTGTCCCATGTTTCTACAGGAACAAACACACTGTGAGTTACTGAGCTACTGTCCCATGTTTCTACAGGAACAAACACACTGTGAGTTACTGAGCTACTGTCCCATGTTTCTACAGGAACAAACACACTGTGAGTTACTGGGCTACTGTCCCATGTTTCTACTGGAACAAACACACTGTGAGTTACTGAGCTACTGTCCCATGTTTCTACTGGAACAAACACACTGTGAGTTACTGAGCTACTGTCCCATGTTTCTACTGGAACAAACACTCTGTGAGTTACTGAGCTACTGTCCCATGTTTCTACTGGAACAAACACTCTGTGAGTTACTGAGCTACTGTCCCATGTTTCTACTGGAACAAACACACTGTGAGTTACTGAGCTACTGTCCCATGTTTCTACTGGAACAAACACACTGTGAGTTACTGAGCTACTGTCCCATGTTTCTACAGGAACAAACACACTGTGAGTTACTGAGCTACTGTCCCATGTTTCTACTGGAACAAACACACTGTGAGTTACTGAGCTACTGTCCCATGTTTCTACTGGAACAAACACACACTCTGTGAGTTACTGAGCTACTGTCCCATGTTTCTACTGGAACAAACACTCTGTGAGTTACTGAGCTACTGTCACATGTTTCTACTGGAACAAACACACTGTGAGTTACTGAGCTACTGTCCCATGTTTCTACAGGAACAAACACACTGTGAGTTACTGAGCTACTGTCCCATGTTTCTACAGGAACAAACACACTGTGAGTTACTGGGCTACTGTCCCATGTTTCTACTGGAACAAACACACTGTGAGTTACTGAGCTACTGTCCCATGTTTCTACTGGAACAAACACACTGTGAGTTACTGAGCTACTGTCCCATGTTTCTACTGGAACAAACACTCTGTGAGTTACTGAGCTACTGTCCCATGTTTCTACTGGAACAAACACTCTGTGAGTTACTGAGCTACTGTCCCATGTTTCTACTGGAACAAACACACTGTGAGTTACTGAGCTACTGTCCCATGTTTCTACTGGAACAAACACACTGTGAGTTACTGAGCTACTGTCCCATGTTTCTACAGGAACAAACACACTGTGAGTTACTGAGCTACTGTCCCATGTTTCTACTGGAACAAACACACTGTGAGTTACTGAGCTACTGTCCCATGTTTCTACAGGAACAAACACACTGTGAGTTACTGAGCTACTGTCCCATGTTTCTACTGGAACAAACACTCTGTGAGTTACTGAGCTACTGTCCCATGTTTCTACAGGAACAAACACACTGTGAGTTACTGAGCTACTGTCCCATGTTTCTACAGGAACAAACACACAATCTGTGAGTTACTGAGCTACTGTTCCCATGTTTCTACTGGAACAAACACTCTGTGAGTTACTGAGCTACTGTCCCATGTTTCTACTGGAACAAACACTCTGTGAGTTACTGAGCTACTGTCCCATGTTTCTACAGGAACAAACACACTGTGAGTTACTGAGCTACTGTCCCATGTTTCTACTGGAACAAACACTCTGTGAGTTACTGAGCTACTGTCCCATGTTTCTACAGGAACAAACACACTGTGAGTTA